>NC_133472.1:42103039-42403039 GCF_025370935.1 Choristoneura fumiferana | reverse complement strand
ATATGAAAGTCTTATCCATGTTATGCTTTCGCCGCCATATTGCATCCATCGGCGCCTATTGGTCGTGAGAGGTACTTACTTCCACGCTAAAGGAACCAAACTGGTACTCGTGGCTCTGTATGTTCTGCTTTATAAGCTCGACGCTTTTCGTGAATTCACCTGAAACAGATAGACACAAGTTCCCAATCCGCACTGGGCCCGCGTGGGAACTACGGCCAAAGCCCTCTCATTCTGAGAGGAGGCCTGTGCCCAGCAGTGGGACGTAAATAGGCTGGGATGATGATGGTGAGATGATACAGACGTTTTAAAAATCACAAAGCAACTAGCGCGTTCTCTGTCTAAACAGAACTGATGAGTTTTTTGATATACTTAGTTGAGTTGGTGGTTTTTTCAAGGTTCCGTACCCAAAGGGTGTCAACGGAACCTTATTACTGAGACTCCGTCTGTCCGTCCGTCTGTCACGAGGCTCTATCTCTTGAGCCGTAATAGCTACTAGACTACCTAATTTTAGACAACAATAATATAATTTTACTATTATTCAAAGAAACCAATAAGATAGCTTTATCTTTTCGTTTTACAGCAAAAGTACAACTAAACATGAAATAAACAAACCCTGACATAACGAAAATAAAACACACTTTTTGAATAAATTTTACTTACCTCATTTAATTTTAATGGCCAAAAATGAATTCACAAACCTTTTGTCACAGTAAATCACGGTATCACAGTAATTTTGTATTATAAATTAGTACGTTATAGGTTTGATTTTTGTCACAATGTCGCGACGAAATTTCAAAACGTCAGAGCATCAGAGCCATAAAAGTTGCGGACGCTAGGTGGCGCTGATGTCGTGCACAGAGCCGATAGTGGCGCGCCCCCACCTGCGTCAGCGTACAGCCGCGCCAGCCGGTCGGCCGCGGCGCGCAGCGAGCTGTGGTGCCGGTGCCACACCTGCTGCTTCAGTTTGAACGCCGCGTGCGTCCGCTCGCATCTCTCCTCTATCGACGACGCTCGGTCCGCTGGCAGGAAAGAGATCAATCATAGAGCAAGAGCAAGCGGTAGTAAGATCTTCGTTATTTTATAAAAGCTGAAAGTTTATCTCTGCAGGTAACGAATGCTTTCAAATTCAAATTAAAATCATTACGAAATAAGATACTAATGTACGATCAGTACCCTGACTTATTTATCCACTTTTTTATACGAGTTGCATAAAAAAGTGGATACTTATGTTAGGGCACCGACTGTACTAAAAATAATTAGTTCCTTACAATGAACTAGAACGAACTATTCATATCATTTTATACTATTAGTGCATTACGAGAGAGCAATCCACAGACACTGCACTCTGTGGAACGATAGAACCAAATCGCTCGGAATTACTCGAAACGCAACGAAAAATTACCTGCGCCTAATTTTTTGTTTCTTTTCATATGTGAATACTAAAAAAAAACACTGTATAATGCGATAAAACAAAAATAAAATGAATAAACCGAGCGGGATGCTGATGGACGACGGCAAAAGACGAGATGGTGCCACACTTGTGCTCTGGTGGTTCGGACGTGCTCTAGTTTGGGACGTCACACGTCATCAACACCGCTCGGAGCTAAGGCTGCGTTCCACCAGAGATGTGCAAGGATGTGTTGTGGGGTATGTATTTTTACCCGACTGCCCGAAGGAGGGTTATGTTTTTCGAGCGTATGTATGTATGTATGTGGGTATGTATGTCCATTTCTTTGGTCCTCGCTGCAGCCTAAACGGCTGGACGGATTTTAACATATGAGGTATCATTGGATTCGTCATAACTGTCGGAGTGACATAGGCTATATAATATTTCAATATGGCGTCCGCAAAAAAAAATATGGCGAAGGAATGAAAAAATATATTTTGTATTGTAACAATATGGGTATCAAATGAAAGCTAATAATTAGCCCATTCTAAATATATTTGGGTTATAATACTTTTAATCTACCGTTTTCACATAAATATCAAAAAAGTGTTAAATAAAACATTAAATTAAAAAAAAATACCCGACTGCCAAAACTTAAAGGAAGAAAATAAGCCTAGTGGTCTAGAACTCTGTTTAGTAGCTTATTTAAAGTTCAACAGTCGGGACCCATTTAAATCGTGACGCTCAAAAACTCTTAGTAATGGGTCCCGACTGGTGAACTTTAAATTGGCTACTAAACAGAGTTCTAGACCACTAGGCTTATTTTCCAGTCGGGTGAGCAACGCGATGTATGTTGGCCGCACGGCACTAAGTACGGGAGCAATAATTTTGCGAAATGGTAACGGTACCCACTTCCTTTTATAAATAAATAATGATTTCTGAAATTATCGCGACTAATACATGAAATAACTACCTAACGAATAATTTGTTTAAGTTTGTACTCGTATATCTATTTTAACTGAAAATAATAATGCTGAAGTACACAGACAGACACATTTTAAGTAGGTTTAAATACATAGGTACCTAAGATTAACGATTACATTCATTTGCACATATCTAAGCCATACTACATATAAGTACTTATAGTACTAGGGTTTTGCGATAGTCAGCCCTGTGTGTCTTACGCACACATTGACGCGTGTACACGTCATCGTGTTTATGTAGTTGAATCTACACGAACGCGTATTTTGTACGTGTGTTTTGTAGTGTGGTCTGGCTGATGTTTATTACCTTGTAGAAGTAGCTCGTGCGCCCGTTCTATGGTGGCGAGTGATTTCGCCAGTTGGAAGGGCGCCCGGCACTGCGCGCATTGCGCCCGTGCGCCGGCGCACACCACCGGGCCCTTGCACGACTGGCACGCGTAGGCAGAGAACAGGAGCTGTAACAGGGTGTCAGTGGTAACGGCGGATCCGGAGGGACTACAATGTGCAAGTTGCAGAAAGTTTCTAAAAGGTTGAGAAAGTTCTCGGAAATAAACATAAGAAATTTTATGAAATCCCCATACAAAATTGTGAGAAGTTTCCGAAATTTTCCTATATGAAACATTCCGCAATTTTGGAAAGTTTCCCTTGGTACACCAGTACATGTAGGGTCATGACCCCTATGGGCCCTGGGCTGGGTCAACAACAGTAGATAGTTTTGTTCATTCATTGATATTATTTATGAGTATTAATAAATACGTAGAATTATGAGTATGGTCCTTGTATGGTCATTACCATGTGTGGTTTATTAAGGATTGGCATTATAGCACTAACGAAACGCCAGTGTTGCCATGCGTGGCGCGCTTGACAGAGCCTGAGATCTGGACGCGGGAAAAGCGATCGTCAACAGTCAGTTTGTAAAAGAAGTCTGGCCCGAGTCGACAGTCTCAGGAACTGTTACGCGTTTCTTTATTATTAACTAGGCTTTGCCTTAAGTTATTGTGAATCGTTATGATAGTTGCATTTCTAAGATTTCAATGAATGAGTGTCGTATTGTTTTGGTTTTATCTTGACCACAATTAGTGGACTTTTGTTAGTTCTTCAGAATAGTTTCATTCTCTGTCCGAATCCCACTTGTTATGCCCACATTGATCATGTCAGGGTCGGATCCCGGCTCTCTAAGTCCTATCCTACGACAAATAAATAAATTAGTGTTAGATGCAAGGGGTCGTAACCGCCCTGGGCTCAAGGTTGCGTCACGTACAGTATTATTTTTATAGCAAAGGAGAATCTGGATCCCTGTATTTCTTTTATTATTATTTTTTCTTTTTTTTTTCTTTAATTTTATAATATAGTTTTTAAGTATTTTATTTGTAATTATATTTTTATGAAAAAATGACTTTCTGCCAAGTTTCTTGCGGCGCATTCTTCTTGGCAATGATGGTCTTTCCGAAAGCGCTGGTAGTTTAAAAAAATGACGTGTAAAAGTGCCCATTGCGGCCTATTTACTGAATAAATCATTTTGGAGGGGGATGGAGGAGGATGACCGCCCCCTGGGCCCTGGTTTGAATCTAGGACAGCAGTAAATATTGTTGTACGTTTTTTTTCAAATGACGATTCCTCGTAAATGATTCGAGAATAAATTGCTAAGTGGCTCCGAAGCGGCAACGGTTCGTGTGCTCTGCCTACCTCATTTGGGAATACAGGCGTGATGTTTATTGTTATTCGCAAAAAAAAATTGATTTCACTTCTAATGCTCGTAAAGTTCGTGTTTATGCTGGATCTAGGCGACATAAAACGACTTTTTATGCTCTAGTGCATAAAGTAAAATCTTCGTCTAAGACTAAGGCAATCAGGTGTAAACAGCCACAAACAAAGAAGTTTCTACATATTTTTTTATTTATATAAAACTAAAAATCAATTAAAATAGATCAATAAAACTAAAAAATAATAATTATAATAGTAATGCGTGAACAATAAAAAGGTACATAGTAAGTGAATAATTGTTTCCACTGTTGCTATTTCATTTCCTCGCCATCGAAGTGAAAAGCAGAGTGTAAAACTCGAGCATCGACCACTCGACCCATTTTCCCCTCGACGGGTCTATCGGGTCTTGGGTAAAATGGCTCGTTTTATGCTCTTGTTGTACAATCTACTATTATTCGAATTGTTTATTCGAGTAAACATTTATTCTAAAAATGCCCATCTCTCTGGGCTGGGCGGTTCGTTTGCAGTATACAGTGTGCGGAGTGCAATGGGGAGCTACTACGAAATTCAAAAATCAATATTCATAACGTAGCGTTCCTTCTCACTTTCGTATTAAATAATAATAAGCGTCAGTGAGACGGCTAGATACAAGGTTCTAATTTTAAACTTCGTATAGTTTGTTTTTTACTTGACTGCGAAGGAGGGTTATGTGTTTGACGCGTATGTATGTATGAAAGTATGTATGTATGTCTATTCCTATGTCCTCTCGTAACTACTCAATGACACGTCATTGGATTCGTCTTAACGACGCGAGTGACACTGGGTACATTTAATTCTTAAAAAATCAAAATGGCGGATTTCTGCCAAGTTGTAAGTTTTCAAAAAATGTTTTTTATTCAAACCTATCAAGTGGGGTATCAGATGAAAGCTAATAATTAGCCCTTTCTAAAAATATACGGGTTATAACCGTTTTACCATTATACCATTTTACGGGTTATACCATTTTCACAAAAAAGTGTGAAATAAAACAATAAATTAAAAATATCAAAAAACCCGACTGCCTTAAAAAATACTAATAAGAAGACAACAAGCCTAGTGGGCTAGAAACTTTGCTAAGTAGCTAACTTAAAGTTCAACAGTCAGGACTCATTCAAATCGTGACGCTCAAAAAATCTTACCTAATTGGTCCTGACTGTTGAACTTTAAGTTAGCTACTTAACAAAGTTCTAGCCCACTAGGCTTGTTTTTTTCTTTTGAGTATATTTTAAGGCAGTCGGGTTTTTTGATATTTTTAATTTATTGTTTTTTTTAACATTAGAAATAGGGTAAACAATCTTGACGAGTTTTTTTTATTGGAAAACGTTTAAAAACAGTAACTATTAAGTACTTATGATATCGAAATAATGAAAATTATCATAGACTTTGCTAATTGTATTTCATATTTGCTGTGACGTATTTTTCATTAAAACTCGCCAATATCGCTTACCCTCATTCTAATGCAAAAAAAAACGAATAGGGTCTGACCACGAAGTCGCGCCGCTGCGGGTCTCGGCAAGCGGTGCACGCGCACGTGAACATGTACTGCGCGCGCAGCGACGCGCGGCGGTGCGCGGCGGGCTCGCGCGCACGCGCAGGGCCGTAACAGTTAAACACCTCGCCGCCGGCCGGCAGCTCCGACGCGCAGCGGATTATCAGCCGGTTCTTGTGGAAGCTGCAAACGGGGGACCATAAAAATTTGGACGAAGTTTTAACCGACGAAAAAAACGGAGGTTTTCAAGTCGACGCGTGTATTTCTTTTTATTTATGTATGACCACGCATAACTTTTTTTATTGTTGTTGTTTCAGGTGTTGTTTTGAGAAGCAATTTGAATCTAATTGTTTCGAGAATAGTAATAAAAATTTAAAAAAAAGCGTGAAAAGGATATTATTATTAGGCTTGCTTTTTTTACTGAATGTAATATAAAACGACATTGATTGTTTGTTTGCCAGCTTTTGACAATAATTTTAATAGGCACTCACATGCAGAAAGCGAATTACTTCACTTACCATAACTTCATTTGCCATAATTTTACTTGCAATACCAACGTTTGCCATAAAATATATAAAACCGTGCTGTTTCCAGAGTTTTTTTTTAATTTCATCTTATAGAATGCAATAGTGTTAGGTTAGTTTAATGTCAACTCTGAGGAAAATACTATTTCAGAAATAAATTATTTTATGACCAATGAAAATGATAGAAAACGATACATTATGGCATATGAAATTCGGGCAAACGATAACCGGAAACCTGGAAAGAAATTTCTCTGATGTGGTGCCAATCATTGTAGGTATATTTTAAATATTTATGGACAAAAAGCTTTCAATTGCGAATTAATAAATATGAATATGAACTCATATTGAATGATAACTATCTAATGAAAGTTTAGTTTCGTCTTGAAAAAATTGTTGTTGTTATTCACTTCAGAAAGAATACCGTTTTTTTTTTACAACACTATTCGGGAATTAAACTGGCGCAATGTAAAACGATAAAGAAACAAAACAATTATTACTCTGTCACATTTTCAAATGACAGATTTCGCATACAAAAACTGTCATTTGATTGCGATCACAAACGTCAGAAACATTAGGCAATACGACCTGTGTTGTATGCGGATATGCACATAATTGATAATATAGGACCTAAGTCCTTCGATTACGGAACATCAACTTATCTAAGTATTGGCTCTGTGCACGACATCAGCGCCACCTAGCGTCCGCAAGTTTGCCGGCTCTGAGGTTCTGACGTTTTGAAATTTCATTGCGACATTGTGACAAAAATCAAACCTATCACGTATTAATTTATAATACAAAATTACTGTGATACCGTGATTTGGGTGGACAAAGGGCTGTGAATTCATTTTTGGTCATTAAAATTAAATGAGGTAAGTAAAATTTATTCAAAAAGTGTGTTTTATTTTGGTTATGTCAGGGTTTGTTTACTTCATGTTTAGTCGTACTTTTATTGTAAAACAAAAAGATAAACCTACTTTAATGGTTTCTTTAAATAATAGTAAACATATATAATTATTCTTGTATCGCTAGTAATAAATTAAATTTTGTCTGTGTATTACTCAATATAACATTTCAACCACAAACCGTTTCAAAAGGAAAATTGTTGGTATCTGCTGGACATGTCCGGGATGTAGAGGAATTAAGAACAAAACAGGGACAGTGTTCAATAATTCAAGAAGACAAACATCTATTACTAAAATTAGGCAGTTAAGTCTACACAAATTGCTTTGTTAATGACAGATTCATATGAGTACAACAGATGACAGAGCCTACATTATTTCTACTTTCGGCCACTATTAGCGCTGCGATAGATTTCATTACCCCCACCTAGTACTTCGCACCCAGCGAATACGGACACGTTACTACTACATACAACTGGTCATCTTACGTTTGTTCCCTATAGTAAGCACCCTTTTGTTTATTGTGTACATTATATTGCACTTATACTCACGTGTTGATGATGTTAGGTTCGCAGGAGTGATTCATCATGGCGGCGGAGGGGTATATGGCGGTAGCTCGGCGCACCTCTCGCTCGGTCACCGTCCGACCTACACAGGTAACGTTTACTGGGTCAGTCAACTTTTACTGTTTTTTTTTTTTTTTTTTTTTTTTCAGAGTGTCAAACAAACTAGTGGGTCACCTGATGTTAAGTGATCACCACTGTCCATAGACACCCGCAGCGCTTTACGCGATGCCAGTGCGTTGTCGGCCCTGCAGAAAATTGTACACTCGCCTCTTAAAGGCACCCAGGTCGTAACTCCGGTGGTAGGACCTTGTGCAAGGTCCGCCCGGATTGCTACCACCATCTTGCTCGCTAATCCTGCCGTGAAGCAGCAGTGCTTGCACTGTTGTGTTTCGGTGTGGAGAGTAAGACAGCCGGTGAAATTACTGGCACTTGAGGTATCCCATCTTAGGCCTCTAGGTTGGCAACGCATCTGCAATCCCCCTGGTATTGCAGGTGTCTATGGGCGGTGGTGATCTCTTACCATCAGAAGACCCACTTGCTCGTTTGCCATCCAGTCAAATAAATAAAAATAAAAAAACTCGATGGGAAGACCCCAGCGGGAAGCTCGTTCCAGATTTTGCAAGTTCGCGGCAAAAAAGACCGACATCTTTGGCGGTTGTGTTTCGTCATCCAGACACCAGAGGCGCTGTCGTCTGTAGACGGTGACGTTTGGACTCTTTGCTTACCGTCGCCATCGTCGACGGCGGCGAGGCTGAGCGTGGCGTGTCCGTTGCAGACCAGCTGGCCGAGCCCGCGCAGCACGACGCCCGCCGCCGCCAGTCGTAACTGCGAACCCGAGAGCGCGTACGGCACCTGCGACAACGTCCTTTAATGATCTCTGAATGAAAATGCTTGACTTGATGCTAAAAAAAGAAATTTGAAAATCGGTCCCCAATTGGCGGAGTTATCGCGTAATAAATATACAAAAAACAGACGAATTAAGAACCATCTCCTTTTTTGAAGTCGACCGGGTTCGATTAACGAACTTATTACAAGTTTTTTTTAAATGTATGAATGCAGTTTTTCTTGTTATTAAAATCGATGACATGGTTCCTAAGAACAGATCTTAGTATGTCTGATAGTTTCAGACTTTCCCATACTGACCGATCTAAATGAGCTACCCTTTATATTACTAGCTGTTACCCGCAGCTTCGTCCGCATAGAATTATGAAAAATAGATTACGTCCTATTCTCAGACCTACCGAACAGATACAAAAAAAAAACATAAAAATCGGTCAAGCCGTTTCGGAGGAGTTTTGTTACAGACATTGTGACACGAGAATTTTATATATTAGATTTTAAAACTTAACTCACTCACCCTGGATGGCAGATAACTGAAGAATTCCGTGTAGTTTTCCAAATAAAGCGTGAGCATTGTGGCAGTCTGAAAAAAAAACTCTTAAAAATCCCATTTAAACATACAAACACAAGCTTGCAAAAATGTTGTCCACTCACCAGAGCATACTGTATGTAATCGCTATTGTTCATCTTGTCGAAGTTGGTCACCAGATTGAACATCCTGTAGAACGGGTGGGTGTCCGCTTTATATATCTGTATGGAGTCGACGCGCTCGTAGCCGCGGAACAGCTGTTCAGCGGTGGCGGGCTCGGGCTCGTCGCGCGGGAGGGGGGGGAACCCGTGCTCCGCGCTTATTAATAGTACCCTGGAAGGGGAAAAGATATACGAAATAAATAATAGTAGATTGTAGAACAAGAGCATAAAACGAGCCGTTTTACCCGAGACGTTCATATTGCCACTCGAGCCGATACGGCGAGGGTGGATAGACATGTCGAGGGTAAAATAGGTTTAATGCTCGAGTTTTACACTCTGCTTTCACTTCGATGGCGAGGAAATGAAATATTTCCACTGAAACAATAGTTCACTTACTATGTTTATGCATTACTTACTATATAATTATAATTGTTTAGTTTTATTGATTAATTTTGAGATTGGTTTTTAGGAACCTTTTTGTATTTTTTATTTCAATTCCAAATTTTTACTTTTACGGTCATCCCGTAAAACCTAAATTGAAAATACAAACTGAAATATAGATGCACAGAAAAACCAGAAAAATAAGACCAGCACTGGGAATCGAACCCATTTTTCCGGTTTTCTTTTTTCATTTTTTCGGATTTTTCTGGGTTTTCTGTGGAGTATTTATTTGATACAAAACGTCACTTAATAAATACCATGATTAGGACGGTCGCCAGTGTTCGGGAATCGTCGTGAACAGCCAATGAGGGCTATCGTTTTTTGTCTCACTAGATGGCGCACTGTTGCGTGAGGTTTTTAAGTGTGGCTTTCAGGGTCTGTTATTACGGGCGTTAAAACAAAGTTTAGATTAAAATCATATTTAAAACACCTTAAAACCGTACCATAAAAATATCCAGCAACCACAGTGTCGGTTAGTCCCGTTTTGTTCGGATAAAAAGGGATTACAAAAGTTTCCAAAAGACAAAACTGTCTCAAAATACAGACATTCATTGCCCCGTAACGCATAATTGCCATAATTAATTTCAGGTAATGCAAAATATTCACAAAAAAGTCTAATTATAAATAAACCCGCGTAGCTCACCCAAAAACTATGAGATTTGACATTTCGGAGACCTCACGCTACACTAGCGCCTCTAGCGGCGAATTCATACGCGATAGCCTTCATTGTCTTTTTCCGAAGACCGATGTGCAATCTTTTTCGCCGGGTACTGTACCACTATACCTGAGAGCGAGATGAGCGATCCCGATAGTGGGATAGAGGTTGGCTGCGGCGCCGACGCACTCCCAGCGGTGGGCGGCGGCGCGCGCGCGGCACGACGCGCTGCAAAACGCCACCCGCGAACAGCCCCCGCAACTGTGCACAAACAAAAACGTTTTTGTACAGGATGGCTCATTTGATTTATACAGGGTGGTCAAACTATAAGACTTACGAAGATCTGTTCTTAGGAGCCATGCCATCGATTTTAACAAGAAAAACTGAATTGATACATTTAAAAAAAAACTTGCACTCAGTCCGGGAATCGAACCCGGAAGTTTTGAAAAATAAAAATTAAATTATTAAATGATTGAATTTTATTCATTCTAGATATCGTATTTCATAGTAACATAGTAGAATAAGTTACTGTTAAAATTTCATTTTTA
This sequence comes from Choristoneura fumiferana, assembly GCF_025370935.1. Classification (NCBI taxonomy): domain Eukaryota; kingdom Metazoa; phylum Arthropoda; class Insecta; order Lepidoptera; family Tortricidae; genus Choristoneura; species Choristoneura fumiferana. Next base: position 42,392,274 of record NC_133472.1, on the reverse strand, counting down.
ATACTAGCTTTTCTCTGGCTGTATTTTTTGTTGACTGTACTTGCATTGTCATCAAACTTACGTATACCAAATAAATCCATGTCAAGCCAATCCGACCATTGGAAATGAGTCAAAATGAACTTGCAACAATCGACCCAAAAACAAACAGGGCAATTTAAAATTATTATTTTTTAATATTAAATTATTTCCGCCCTTCAAATAGCGAACCTACTGTGTTAAAAATAAAGTTGTGTTAAATACTTGTGATGTATACATATCATTTAATAATATTGTAAATCTGTTTAAAAAAATGTATACCTCGTTGAGTTTCTTGCCGGATTCTTCTCAGCAGAGGTTTTTCCGAACCGGTGGTAGATTTTTTTTGACATTCATAAGTGCTTGTTGTAGCCTAAATTGAATAAAGATATTTTGACTTTGACTATTCCAACAAAATTCTTCTAGTAATTAGAAAGCGACAATACGTGCAGATCTATCTAATGCCATTAATTGGACAAGGGCCGCCGCGCACGAGTGTCCGCGAACGCGCCACTGGAAAATCAACCGTGCGCGGCGGGCCTAAACGTCTCAATTATTCCTTTCAACTCTTTCAAGGCATTCCATTTTTTGTCAATTTTCCATTCGTTATTATAAACAAGGTATATATACATACTAGCGTTTACTCGCGGCTTCGCACACGTAAATCATTAGATCTAGTAGCTGAATTAAAATTTTGGGATTTTAAAAAATTCCCGTGGGAATTCTGGAAAATTAAATCGTGGTTTTCGTTGACGTTACATTAAAAACAATCATGTCAAATTTCATGACTCTATGCCCAGCGGTTGTTGTTTCGAGATTTTATCTCTATCCCGTGGGAATGTCGGAATAAAAAGTGGCCTATGTTTTATTCCAGATGTCCAGATATCTATATACCAAATTTCATCCAAATCCGTCCAGCCGTTTCAGCGTGAAGGAGTAGCAAACATACTCACTCACTCCCTCACTTACTCACTCACTCACTCACTCACAAACTCTTAGTAGGATAAGTATGTATAGGTAGGGTTATAACATTGTCACTACTTTTAAAAAACCTTGTACCTTTAAATAATGTAAGTACCAAAAAAAGTGTAAAAAACAAACAAACATCCGCATTTATCAGTAAGCATTGTATTTTGGACGACCGGATAGGCAAGTGGTTAGAGATCCTGACTACGAAGCTTGAGATCCTGGGTTCGATTCCAGGCCGGGGCAGATATTTGTATGAATAATACGAATGTTTGTTCTCGGGTCTTGGATATTTAATATGTATTAGCTTTTGCCCGCGTGCGATTCGGTTATCGCGCGCTGCTCCCTCAGGAACTGTACATTTTCCGGGATTAAAAGTTGCTTATGTCACTCTCTGGCCCATAAACTATCTCTGTGCCAAAAATCACGTCGATCCGTCGCTCTGTTTCGACATGAAAGACGGAATAGACATACAAACACACACACTCTCGCTTTATAATATTAGTATGTATGCATCTATATAAGTATATTTATCCCTTGCCTAGTATCCATAGTACAAGCTTTGTTTAGTTTTAGGTCAATTGGTGTCAAGTGTCCCATGATATTTATTTAATTTTAATGTCAATGTCGACTCCACAGGCTCTCTTTCGCCTTCGCCGGCTCCAAGCAAAACTCACTAAAATTTCTGCCACTGCTCTTCAAAATATCGTATCTCGTTAGTAATTTCATATTGAGAAGGTATTTGGTACTTAGTGACTTCTGGTTGTCACCCGACGTCTTACCGTGAGTGGACTACTCACGGCACTGGGTTGATGTCCTGTTGGCAACAGCCCTCGCAGACGGGGCTGTCCGTCGGCAGCGCCACCCACGCGTAGGGCTCCTCTGAGAACAGGACGTCGCCCCGTCGCGTCGCCTCTTTTGTGACCACGTGGCGGCCGGCCGCGTCATTTCGTCTATGAACAAAAATAAATATTCATGGATAAGTATACTTTTTAGAGTAAAGATGCATAAAAACGTCAATATAAAGCGTCAAATTCAAATAATTTATAGAATAATGCGCCGCAAGAAACTTGGCAGAAAGTCTTTTTTTTTCAAAATAAAATAATTACAAATAAAATACATAAAAACAACATTATACAATTATAGAAAAATACAAAATAATGTCGTTCACCTAATGCAGTCACCGAATTTGTTTATTTTATTTATTTATTTATTTTTATTTTCTTTATTGAGGAAAACAAACAGCAATACAATCGTACATGAAGCTAGTAGTTTCAAACTACTTCAGCGAACGAACGTCGTCTTTACATTAGTCTGTCCGTCTACTGCGGCGGCCATGTTAAGGCGGTGCAGCTGTCGCTCGCCGAATGCGGCCGACTACCGTGTTCCTTACACCTTTGCGGTCGCCGCATGGAGCAAATCCAGACATAGGAATCCAGGGGGTAATATTTTATGACAGCTAGAGAGTTAATTTATGGACGAACTCAATTATCGATGTTTTTCTATATACTAGCGATCACTCAAAGTTTTGTTTGCAAAATTTGTTATTATTAAAAGTTATATTGGTTTTTAGCCTTTTTGTATTTTATGTTCAACTCTAAATTTCGTTACCTTTACGGTCATCCCGTAAAATCCATATCGAAAATACAAACTGAAACATAGATGCACAGAAAAAACAGAAAATAGACCAGCGCTGGGAATCGAACCCAGGCCGTCGGCATTCGGTGCCGCGTGCTATACCGCTACACCACCACTGGACAGGTGTACAGACACGAATTTCCCCTATGCACCACATATCTCAGCTTGTTTTTTCATCATTTCATTTAAATATGTTATATGAACTTTATAATAGTCTACAGAACAATACTTACGAAAAAACACACACAGTGCTGGGGGCGATCACTAGTATATGGAAAACACACACAATGCTGGGGGTGATCACTAGTACATGGAAAAAGCATCTATAGTTCAGTTTATCGATATAGGAACTCTCTATCTGTCCTAAAATTTGGCCCCTGGACTCCTATGTCTGGTTCTATCGCTACGCTACCCCGCTGGAACTATTCAATTTTCTGAGAAAAAACTATCCTATATCCTTTCCTGGGGCTTAAACTATCTGTACACCGAATTTCATCTAAATCCGTTCAGCAGTTTAGACGTGACAAGGTAACAAACAGACTTACAAACTTTTGCATTTATAATATTAGTCAGATTATCTTTTTAGACGTCCAGCTCTGTCAGTACCTTAGTTCGACTGCATTGGATGCGGCGTGGAAGTCAGGGTTCTCCCCCAGATACAGCCCCGGGAGGGGCTCCTCCTTCGTCTCCTCTTTGTCCTCTTGGGCGGCCATCTTGTCCTCCATAGCTTGTACCAGCCGATCGAACTCCACTGAGAAATAAAAAGGCATTGCGTGCAAAATTTGCTACTTTTCAGTACAGCAGCTTTTTTTTTGCAGGTGGTAGGACCTTGTGCAAGGTCCGCCCGGATTGCTACCACCATCTTGCTCGCTAATCCTGCCGTGAAGCAGCAGTGCTTGCACTGTTGTGTTTCGGCGTGGAGAGTAAGACAGCCGGTGAAATTACTGGCACGTGAGGTATCCCATCTTAGACCTCTAGGTTGGCAACGCGTCTGCAATACCCCTGGTGTTGCAGATGTTTATGGGCGGTGGTGATCTCTTACCATCAGGAGACCCACTTGCTCGTTTGCCATCCAGTCGAATAAAAAAAAAAGGCATTGCGTGCAAAATTTGCTACTTTTCAATACTATCTAGGCGTGTGCGGTGGCTGGCGGTATAGCAGACTTGCAATTTTTGTCTTGGGATAGAATCTCAGTTAAGATATGGTTTTTCGTATAATAACTTATACGGTAACATTTCAATTCAATTCAAATTTAGGAAAAGTGGCTCCATCAATTCCTAATGATTCTGCCAGTGTCGAGGTTGACAGAGACACGGTGGGTAGGTGGACGACTTGTTTGATAATCAGCCAGTTTTCGGTGGGATAACGATACACTACACTAAGTTAAACTAAACAATAAATACATTAAATAATATAGATGATGAGATACAGTAAGCTATGATATGACAGTTCACTACAGGTAATAATACATTGAAACAAGAATGAACATAAAAAAAAACTACATTTATAATTTTATTTTATCTTTAGTCAAAAATTTGTCTAAAATTTCACAAAATACGGTAACATTTATTTAGTTTGAATATTGACGTTAAGAAGCCAACGTCAACGTGTGAAAGAGACCACAACAATACATTGCTATAATAAGCATTGTGATAGTGACGCAGCGTACGACGTGACGCCGTAAGCGGCCGATGACGTTTGTAGGAGACCATAGTAGTTTTATAAGAATCAAAATTGGCTTGTACACGAGTGTTAAGAGGAAACACAAGGTCCGTTTTTCCATATAAGTGTCCTGTTTGCTTCCTGGATAATGCCAGTAAAGCAATATTTGTTTTTCCAAAAATCTATGGCCTTATGTTTTTATTTTTTTCATAAAGTATTAAAAGGGATATTAACCTACAAAAACCTAATAAATGCCAGATTTTCCGCTGTGTTGAAACATCCAGAAAGCAAATTTGACTCATCATCATCATCATCATCAGTCCGAAGACGTCCACTGCTGGACAAAGGCCTCCCCCTTAGAACGCCACAATGAACGACAACTCGCCACTTGCATCCACCGGTTTCCCGCTACTCTCACGATGTCGTCAGTCCACCTGGTGGGAGGCCTGCCAACGCTTCGTCTTCCGGTTCGTGGTCGCCACTCGAGGACTTTTCTCCCCCAACGGTTATTTGTTCTTCGAGCGATGTGGCCTGCTCATTGCCACTTCAATTTGCATATTTTTCCAGCTATGTCAGTGACTTTAGTTCTTCGACGAATTTCCGTATTCCGGATTCTATCGCGCAAAGAAACTCCAAGCATAGCTCTCTCCATAGCTCGTTGCGTGACTTTGATTTTTTTTAAATTTGACTAGATTATAAAAAAAAAGGAAAACATTGGAACACGGCCAAAGCATTTCTTTAATTCTTTATGTAAAAATTAGTTAATAGGTCATGTTTTGGAGAAGAAATCAGGGGACTACGAAACGTTGATGTTATGTATTTTTTTGAATAGTATTTTCGGTCGAAGCTGCAGTTGTATCCAACGCGTTCTGCGGGGGGGGGGAGGCTTGACGTTGAGGCGACAGCAATAGATTTTTCACACCTCTCATTCAGAAAAGTAACTTTTCCTCCCTGACGAGCACGAGAGGGATCAAAGTGCAACTTTTCTGTTCAATTATTTTCAGAGTATTTTTTTGCAAATGCAATTTTTTGAACTTTATTGTAAAACCATGCCATTTTCTATGCTGGTTGCTCTTTAATTATATTTATAATTGTTTTATTTCAATATTCGTCATGGTGTCAAAAGTTGTATGAGTCAAAATTATTTTCACCTTGCGCGTTAACACTTGAATCCCTCATTACGCTCAGGATTCTACTTTAGAAACCCTCGCTACGCTTAGGATTCTGTTGCAGAATCCTTCGCTACATTCTGGATTAACGTACCGTCCTCGCCGTAAACACATCATTTAGCTCCCTCGTGACACAAATAACTATTACAAATACCTATTTCTCAATGAGGGCTATCGTTTTGTGTCTCACTAGATGGCGCACTGTTGCGTGAGGTTTTTAAGTGTGGTTTTAAAGGCTGTTATTACGGGCGTGAAAACAAAGTTTAGATTAAAATCATATTTAATACACCTTAAAACCGTACCATATAAATATCGAGCATGCCACAGTGTTGCATAGCCCCTGTTTTGTTCGGAAAAAAGGGAGGACAAAGGTTTCCGAAAGACATAACTGTCTCAAAACACAGACATTCATTGCCCCGGAACGCATATTTGCCATAATTCATTTCAGATATTGCAAAATATTCACAAAATTATTCTAATTGTAAATAAACCCGCGTAGCTCACCCAAAAACTATGAGATTTGACATTTCGGAGACCTCACGCTACACTAGCGCCTCTAGCGGCGAATTCATTCGCGATAGCCCTCATTCTTTCGCCCTCAGGGTTTCCTCTTAAGACACTGACCTGTATCGGCTGGCGATAGCGGCGCCGCCGCCGAGAGCGCGCGCGCCTCTGCTAGCGCGGCGGCGGCGCGGCGCCGCCGGCGCAGCTCCACGAGGCAGTCAGCGCGGCGCAGCAGCAGCTTATGCCGCTGCTCGCGCGGGTAGCCCGCCTCTAGCGACAGGCTCACGTCCGAGAGACACTCCTGGACAAAAGAGGATGCGAAACTCATGCTCATGAATTAGTTCGCTGAAGTGGCGTTGGCCACGTCTGTCGCAGGACTGATGAACAGTGGAGCAGACGAGTCCTCGAATAGACCACGGACGGGAAAACGTAGTGCAGGGCGTCCTGAGGCACGGTGGACGGACGACCTTAAGAGGGTCGCTGGCGGCGGATGCGAGGAGCTGAAGACAGCGTGTTGGCGCGCCATGGAAGAGCCCTATGTCCAGCAGTGGACCATGGACCATGCATTTAAAGCACCAGAAAGTTGTAGCAAGTTTCCAAAAAGTTGAGAAAGTTCTCGGAAATTTCTGGAAACTTTCACAAGAAATATAGGAAACTAGCTTAAGCCCGCGACTTCGTCTGCGCGGATCTAGGTTATCGCGGTATCCTATGTTGATCCTTGGGGTTCAAAATACCTATATACCAAATTTCATCAAAATCGGTTCAGTGGTTTCGACGTGAAAGCGTAACAGACAGACAGACAGACAGACAGAGTTACTTTCGCATTTATAATATTAGTAGGGATTTCAATTTAAGAAATTGAAAGTTTCAATCCCCATACAAAATTGTGACAAGTTTTCGAAATTTTTCTATATGAATAATTCCGCAATTTTTGAAAGTTTCCTTTGGCAGGTCAGTAGATTATTGTTACATAAGGAAAGTACACATTATATAGTAGTGCTGGTCAAATTATATTCGCGTTTAGGAAACTTCTCGATGGACAGCAGTGTTCACATTCGCTTAGCAGTTAAATAAAAATTTCAAAAAATCAAAAACACAATTAAAATTTAAATAAAATTATGAGATTCATTATATGAGCACAAGCACTCTACCATACTATAAGTACACAATTTTATGTGTGCAAATATATTAGTTGCATTTTTATACTAGAACGATCAAACAGATTTGGTATGCAGATAATTGAAATCGGTGTTTTTTTTTTCAATTGAAATCTCCACGGCAATAAATCATTAAACATAATCTTATATTATACTAGCTGTTGCCCGTGACTCCGTCCGCGTAGAGGTATGAAAAATACTTTACATCCTATTCTCAGACCTACCGAATATACACAAAAAATTTCATAAAAATCGTTCAAGCCGTTTCGAAGGAGTTGTATATTAGATTATAGTCCATATTCCGTTAATTATATTAGCGGAAGTAGCTCGTGCCTGTTTGTTGCATCTTCGTGTTTAAACTGCAAAACGATTTAGATGAAATTTAGTATGAGGATAATTTGAAGGCAAAATAGGATAGTTTTATCCAAGAAAATGGCATAGCACCCGCGGGATTGTGATAAACAAATTCTTCGCAAATAGAGCGGCAACAGCTATTTAGACTGTTATAAAACTATTATACTTTGCAGTTGCAATTAATGGTTGATTGACATTCGCTTTTGTGATCAAAGTATTTTTCCATATAAATTGTCATATGAATAGTTTTGCCTAACAGAGGCCTAGGTTAGAGAATCATTAATTAAACACATTTTATCAACATAAATAAACCTCCCTTACAACTCAGTAATATTATGGCCGCAGACAAGGAGGTGGAGATATGATTTCTTGTAGAACTTCCACAATTATGGAGATGGAGGTGGAGTTCCGTTAAAACTCTACTTTGTACCGAGCTTTGGTACAAAATAAGTCATGACGACTTTAAGGATTAAGGTAATTAATGTTTACATAGTGATCTTAACCAGATGATAGTGGCACAATAAATTTAACATGAAACTACCATGAGACTCACTCATATAAGTTGCGTACTCCTATGAAGAAGGGCTACGACATAGCCCGAAACATGTCGAGCTAAACTCGATTTAAGACGTGAGTTTATTAGTTACAAGATCATTTAACACAATAAAATTAATTAAAAAAATATTAATGCATATAAAATATTATCACATAAGTTAAGTAGTATTACTGCATATAAAGTATTACCTGAAATCTTTTTAACCGTAGCAAAGCAGCAGACCTATTAGCCAAGGCCAGAGGGTACATTGTTCCATCATGTGTAGCGTACATGACACTCTTCGTGTAGCACTTATAGCTGTCCAGTACGTGGTTAGCGCGGAATTTCTCATTCCCCTGTTGCCGCCAGAGGAGTGATACTTCATCACATTTCAATGCGGTGTCTGTATCACTAACTTTTTTTGCATACGTCGAACGCATTTCACTAAGCCAATGTAATAGGATTTTTCTGAAATGATAATACAGAAATAAAATTATAATGAAATAGATAGAAATTAATAGTTTGCAGGTGGTAGGACTTTGTGCAAGGTCCACCCGGATTGCTACCACCATCTTGCTCGCTAATCCTAAGAGAGCCGGTGAAATTACTGGCACTTGAGGTATCCCAGCTTAGGCCTCTAGGTTGGCAACGCATCTGCAATACCCCTGGTGTTGCAGATGTTTATGGGCGGTGGTGATCTCTTACCATCAGGAGACTTGCTTGTTTGCCAGCCAGTCGAATAAATAAATAAAAAAGTCAATTTCATACTTATGACTCATTTATTAATAGGAAAAATTGAGGCTGAACCTTTCAGTGCTGAGAGGTGACATGGTGAATGGCCCAGGAACTATGTCCCAGCCTGGTCCTCCTGTTTTTATAGTCTAAGGGTTACTTTCGTTGTTTAAAAATTTTTACCATTTTCCAATGGCAATTATTTAAAAAGAGGTACCGTTAGGGCCGCCATCCGTCCGGGTTTCCCCGGATTTGTCCTAGTTTAGAGGGCGTCCGGGGAGCGTCCAGACGGGGTTTCATTTGTAGTCCGGGTTTAAAAATATTTTTAATACCAATGCAATTAGAATTTTTCGAAGACTTAATTTCCAGCAAGCTGTAAATCGTTTTTTAAGGATCTTATTTGATTGGCCTATATTTTAAATAAATATTTACTAACCTAACTCCTTCATTTTTCAGAAAGTAGTTCATCGTGTCGGTTTCAAAGTCACTCGTTCTGTCTATTTTCTTCTCTTCAGAAGATAAAAGAAGCAGCAATATCTCCCACTGCTTTGCGCAATCTTCCGGCATCTTAAAGTTACTCATATCGCTCATTATTTGTTAAATTAGGCACTGTTACACAAATCTATACTTAACGAACACTATTATCTCACTATATTGTTGATTTTAAGTAATTCTAACTCATATTTTATTTACATACCCTAAGCTAAAAGGCTAACGTTGGGCTTGTTGGGCTAATGCAAGTGTTATTCTCGTACTCTACTACCTAATGCTGGTAAATTGAGTAGGTGTTATTAAGTGTGGGGAACGTGGGCGCTGTAAGTCTATCGCATTTGGGCGGTTTTTATTGATTAGACACAAATACGTTTCGTTGCACGCTAGTTGCGCTTCTAATTTGACATTTATAAAGACTGACGTACACGGACCATGTAGAATGTTTCTGGTTTCTTCTACACATGTGTAGACTTTGTTTTGATTTTTATTTTGTCAAGTTGATCATAAAAAATTGTCGTTAAAAACTTAATTTCACACTGCGTTTAACTACATATTTTATGTGCATAACCGGTACGCAACAGAGGGTATAAACATTAGCAAAAAATAAAAAACAAAACATGCCGATGTCGACGGTACAGTCACCAGCAGCAATATCTGACACATCAATCGTGCATAAATATCTGATATTTTTGCACGCTCCGCTGTGGCAGATATTAATGCTGGTGACTGTACGCCATGTAGAAACTAGCTTATAGTCAACATATCACAAACAGGACTTATCACGCTAAAACACACGAGGAGTAATCATTTACGTCGAAGTAAATAATTAGATACTCGTGTGTTTTAGCGTGATAAGTCCTGACTAGGCCGTATTGTCTAACGTTTCCGATGGATCGCAATCCAATGACAGATTGCGCATACAAAAACTGTCATTTCTCTCTCTGGTATTTTGACTATGAGTGAAAACCACAAAAGTTTAAAACGTTAAAAACTAGCTTAGGTAGGTAGGGTAATGGCACCAGTGGTCAGCCTCATAACGACTTTTTGAAGTTTGGAAAGCTGGCATTTTTACAGGATTCGTCGAATAATGAAACGTAGTACATGATTGAATTCATTGTTTATTATAGTTTTTAAACAAAATATATCAAAAACAATCTTCTCTTTATAAAATTTATATTTAAATTCAAACAAAAAATGGCACTTTTTGCCAGTGGACAGCCTCTAAAATCCAATAATCAGCCTCGACGAATCCAGTATTCAGCCCTTATAACTATGAATAAGCATGAGATCAAAATGACCATAATTTATATCAAAATCAACGATATTATTTATGTCTATCTTATTTCTTATAGCTAAATTATCAAAACAAAAAAAATCTACTTCTCTTGTTTGCGGATAGTAATAAGTAAGTAAGTAATGAAATTAATGACAATCTACTTATTTAAAGTTACTTTAATCAAACAGCATGTACCTATTGGTAAGTAATACTAGTCTAAGCGTCAGCAGAGCAGTTCTATGGTACTGTAGTAGGTGTCCATGGGCGGCGCTGATCACTGCTGGTGAAATTTGACTTCAGCATGAAAAAGCTGCAGGGCTACTACGAAATTCGAAAATCGAAGTTAGTGTCGTTCGATCCCTCTGACACTTGTACTATTTAATACGAGAGCGAGAGGGACGGTACGATGGGAACTTGGATTTTCGAACTTCGCTAGCTCATTGATGATTTTGTTTTAATGCTCGGCCAAAAAACCAATGCACTGAAATAAAGTAGCTTTTGGTGTTACGCAATAAAACGAAGTAACAAATAAGTTTAATTATAATTTGCTAATCAACTTTGGGGGCCCCAGTGCTGCCCCGGCTAGCCCCTCGTTGTCACTGCCTCCATCTGCCACTGTTCACTTCTAAAAGTTGTAAACCAAAACATGCACATTTCAAGCCAAAACTCAAGCCAAATCGTCGCCATGTCCATTAGACCGATAAGCCTCATCATTATTCAAGCAGCACCGTCAGTCCATTAAACCCCTGTTATCTATAGCCTGTTGGCCAGCCTGGCTCATCTAAACATCCAAACAAGCGTTAAAAGAAAGTGTTTCCCGCATACCATACCATAATGTCGTCTACAAAAGCTACCCATTTGAAAATCACCACTTTAATAAACCGCGCTCTGTATCCAAATTGAACTGTATAACTTGGAAGCTATAGTACTTTAATATGAAGTGGTATGTTGGCGATAATATAGACTGTCCAAACACAAATGGACGGCTTGATGGATTGTGTAGAATTTACAATCCTTTTACGTATATGGAAGGGGTATCAGTATGTGTTGATTGTATTAAAGTAGGTTAGTTTTCTACAAATGCTTTTGTTTTAGTCGAATGGGGTCAGTTATCCTTAAAGGTAGCGTAATGGGTGTCTAATTGTCAATACATTTGTTAATTATAGTGGCATATTAAAATAAGTAACAATGCTTCGTTCTAAATAGGATCGTAAATCTGTAGTTTTCAGAAATTGTTAACTTTCTGAATCACCGAAGTGCCAGTATTTCTATTACAATCGCAAACATTAAGGGTATCTATACTAGGGGTCCAATAAACACAAACATCTTCATTTATTAAAAAAAACTACTTATTCTCCTTATAAAATCAATTACGCATCGCACGCAACAGTGTATATCACAACATGAAACTACCTACTTTGTTTTATTCCAAAAGTCGCACTGACAGATTATTTTTATTCGACTGGATGATAAACGAGCAAGTAGGTCTCCTGATGGTACGAGATCACCACTCCCCATAAACACCTGCAACACCAGGGGGATTGCAGATGCGTTGCCAACCTAGAGTTCTAAGATGGGATACCTCAAGTGCCAGTAATTTCACCGGCTGTCTTACTCTCCACGCCGAAACACAACAGTGCAAGCACCAGCTTCACGGGAGGATTAGCGAGCAAGATGGTGGTAGCAATCCAGGCGGACCTTGCACAAGGTCCTACCACCTGCAGATGACGCTGTTCGGTTGTTTGTTCGACATTTTTCAACCGATATTCGTGAAATTTAGTGAGCTACTTTATGTACATTCAAACAAATTGAATCACGACCCAAGGTGGAACCTTTGTGCTACTAATGTCATATTGACATCTCATACTTTTGTCACAGAATATATAATAGTACTGACGTACAGAATGGCCACGCTCCGCCCCGCACCGGTTCGAGTTACCCCACCCCTCAAGCGCAGATTGCAGGAAAACCGCAGGAAAGCAGTCGGGCGCGCAACGCGATGTGTGTCGGTCGCACCGTCGTCGCACGGCACTAAGTTCGGGAGCAATAATTTTGCGAACGAAATGGTGATATACTGTGCATTGTATGGGTGTTTGCCAACAGCCAAAGATAAGAAAAGGAGTTTTTTTCGATTTCCTAATGTAAATAATAATGCTTTCTAAAAGTATCGCAATTAATACATGAAATAACAAATTATTTAGGTACCGAATGATTCGTTCAAGTTTGTAGTCATATATTAATTGTAATTTGAAATAATAATGCTTAAATACATAGACAGACACATTTTAAGTAGGTTTCAATAAAAATATATGATTAACGATTACATTTATTTACACATCTAAGCCATACCTACATACCCTATAGTACTAGGGTTTTGCGATAGTCAGCCCTGTGTGTCTTACGCACACATTGACGCGTGTACACACGTCGTCGTGCCTATGTAGATGCAAGAACGCGTATTTTGTATGGCGTGGCCGCCCTGTGCTTTTGTCAAAGAAATCTTAGTGAAATTGATTATTAAAAGGTTCCACTTCCACCCTGGGTCGCATGATTCAGTTTGTTCAACAGTAACATAGATTTATTTGTTGCAAAGCTAAAGCCCGGCCAAGTACAAATCGGACTCGCCATCTGTGAATATTCAGTATGTTAAGCATGTACATAATAATATAAATGATTACACAATGACTGTATCATGCAGTTGGCTCTTCTCCAAGAGGTCGGCTTTGCAAACTGAATACATACTGTAAGTAATAAGCGCATGAGTAGGTAACTAATAAAAGCAGTATTTCGGACTGAGCTTGCGCTGAATTAGTGACTCAGGTGGATCTTAAAATTCTGTAATTCAAGTTAGTTACACACAATATGTACAATAGTACATTGTGTCTTAAGGGCGGTAAATAAGGAATTACGAACGAGAGTCTATTAGAAGCCCGAAGTCGAAGACTTAGGGCTTTAATGAGTCGATGTTCGTAATTCTAGTACCGCCCGTGCGACATACAATGTTTTTGCTCACATTTGCGAGTAAAATTTTATATTTGTAAAAGAAAAAATATAATTGTTCCAAATATTGGCGATACCTTAGGCTGCGTCTTGGCAGCGCCGTCCTCCCCCCCTCAGCATGTGCCTGAGCCGCGTGTGCATGTGGTCATTGTGGTCCTGCTGCTGCACCATGCGCAGCAGCGCGCCATGCAGTATCAGTACGCACATTGACTCATTGACCGACCTTGGGCTTCATGACAAGAAAATTTGTACGAGCAATGACTCATATACCGACCACGGGTTTCATGGCGAGCACATTAAGGTCGAGGGTTTTATTTGGGGGGTTGCAACCAAGGTAGCCTGCATGTTTCGACGCTGTTTACAAGCAAGTGTGATGAAAAGATTAATAAGTACGTTAGGTAAGTACACTCGAACCAACTGAATCATGACCTACTGTGGACTCTTTCGTAGAAAAAGTCATAGTGACTCGCATTGCTTGAGATGCGAATTTATTACGACACGTTCTACGGTGGGTCAGGAATCAAATGGTTTGCCTGAACGTCATTATTATCATCCCAGCCTATATAATACGTCCCACTGCTGGGCATAGGCCTCCTCTCAGAAGCTAAGGCTTGGGAAGTAGTTCCCGCGCGGCCCTAGTGTGGATTGGGAACTTCACACACACCATTAAATTGCTTTGCAGGTTTGTGCAGGTTTCCTCGCGATGATTTCCTTCACCGTAAATGGTAAATTTCAAATGTCATTCCGCACATGAGTTTCGAAAAACTCAGCGGTGCGAGCCGGGGTTTGAAGCTAGGATATTCTGCTTAAAAGGCCATAAGGTCTAACCACTCGGCCACCACGGCTGTACATATTAGGTAAGTACTGAAGAAAGTAAAAATAAAACAAACTATAAGCGGTCAAAAATTCAAAAAATTAATCATAACTAAGAATAAATGTGTAACAAATTCTGGTCAAGAATCTAATACTAAATATACTTGTAAAGAAATGAAAATATTTATATCTAGTCAGTGCCCTCAGTGTAAGTTTTCGATTACAAAATACGTCTCGATCGCGTTCACGTTAAAATCTCAATTTATATGGAAACACGAACAGCGCCTCTAGCGGAACGTTTGCGATGTTCGTGTTTCCATACAAATTGAGATTTTAACGTGAACGCGATCGAGTTAAAATCTCAATTTATATGGAAACACGAACAGCGCCTCTAGCGGAACGTTTGCGATGTTCGTGTTTCCATACAAATTGAGATTTTAACGTGAACGCGATCGAGACGTATTTTGTAACCGAAAACTTAAACTAAGGGTACTGTAAGGTAGCCGTTACCCGCGACTCCGTCGGCGTAGAATTCGTTAATCGCTAACTATCTTTAATAATTCTTTAAGCAAACTATCTGTATACCGAATTTCATATTCACAAATCGGTTAATTGGTTTAGACGTGATGAAGTAACAAGCTAACAAAGAGACTCACAAACTTTAATAATATTAGCGGGATTATAGATAGCTCCAATGTTTAAGACGGCTACTGTTTAGGTACTTTATAGTGGAAGTGGTCAGTACCCGAGCACTTCCGAGCACCCAGCGCGCAGCACCCTGCACTGCACTCAGTTGCAGATGATTTCTCGCCAAAAACATACGTGAATGTGAATGTGTTCAGTGTTTCTTTTTACGGACAGTGTTCAAACCACTCCCCTATATTGTTAGCCAAACGCACATTTAAATACGTTCGTCGTGTAGGCGTAGAGCCTTACCACACTTGCGATTTGCGGGCGAGTTGATAGCGAGGCGAGCGCGCAGCGAGGTGTACAAACGATTCTGATTAAGATAAGCCTAAAAAACCAGCCAAGAGCGTGTCGGACACGCCCGGAATAGGGTTTCGTAGCCATTACGAAAAAAATCAGTAATATTTTTCTAAGGATTTCGTAATTGGTACGGAATATTCCAAGTTTAGATATTTTATACCTTAGGCTGCATATTTACTCTACTACTACTAAGTCTCAAGAAAACTTAACCGTTATAGTTTTCCTTGTAAGTTTGATATACTTACTACAATCAAGATTTTTTTAAATTTTCCACATACTGGTTTAGATATTAGAGAGAGGCGGGGACGCTCGATTTTATTGAAAATTTGCACTTTAAAGTTGAATATCTTGCAAACAAATCACCGAATCAAAAAACCGTTTTAGCAACCCCCTTAATGGTTTTAAAAGAACTATCCAATGACTTTACGTCTATGGGAGGAAAGTACTCTAAATTTTTTTTATTTTTGAGTTTTTTATTGTAGATACCATTTTGTCGGCATAGTTTACATATATAATCGTACAAAATTACAGATTTCTAGCATTGATAGTCCCTGAGCAAAGCCGCGGACGGACAGAGAGACAGACAAACAGACATGGCGAAACTATAAGGGTTCCGTTTTGCCATTTTGTCTACGGAACACTAAATAAATAAAATGTCTGCAAATGACCCGAAAAAACTGTGCTAAATTTTATAACAACCTTTCCTTATGTCATTTAGACGTCCAAGTTTCGTACAAATTCGTTCAGTGGAGGCGTGAAAGAATAATAAGGGATGAAACTCTTTCCCGGGAATACCATCACCATCAGCCAAATATTGTGGTGGTCTAACACCCTGAAGCTGATAATCGTTTGCATGTCATAAAACTGTAATGCCAATAGACGTGTCCGTCACCTTGAAAGTTCGACTTAAGCGACATATTTATTTGATAGGAAAAATTAATAGACCATTTATTTGGCTCATGGTACATTCGTATAGAAACTGATATGAGCTTCTAAGGGCGTACAGTACACGAAAAACGTGGTCGGTATTTCCATGTCGGTATTGTCCAGGCCGGGAAAGAGTGTCACCCATAACAAACAAACTCACATACAAACGTTCGCATTTTTAATACAGTGGATTCATCTCATTAATGAATGAATATATTTATGTGACATGGTAAACAAAACAAGACGCGTTTGCTGCTTGTCTCGAATAACATTATGTATTAGATTGAGTTAAAGCATGTTCTTCCGACAAGAGGGAGCGGTGGCAGATTATTTTTACATTCGCAAAGTGCTTGCTATAACCTAAATGAGGGCTATCGCGTATGAATTCGCCACTAGAGGCGCTAGTGTAGCGTGAGGTCTCCGAAATGTCAAATCTCATAGTTTTTGAGTGAGCTACGCGGGTTTATTTATAATTAGAATAATTTTGTGAATATTTTGCAATATCTGAAATTACTTATGGCAAATATGCGTTCCGGGGCAATGAATGTCTGTGTTTTGAGACAGTTTTGTCTTTCGGAAACCTTTTTCCTCCCTTTTTCCGAACAAAACGGGGACTAAGCAACACTGTGACATGCTCGATATTTTTATGGTACGGTTTTAAGGTGTATTAAATATGATTTTAATCTAAACTTTGTTTTCACGCCCGTTATAACAGACTTTGAAAGCCATACTTAAAAACCTCACGCAACAGTGCGCCATCTAGTGAGACAAAAAACGATAGCCCTCATTGAATAAAAATATTTTGAGTTTGACTTATGCTTGGGCTGTATTCGGGAGCGGCGTTTTATCGGAGGGTGAGATAGATAGAGCCTTAGAGCCTAAGGTGAAGTAGGTGCTTAATTTGCATTGACATACAACCATCAGTTAAAGTGCCAAATTTCAAGCCAATCCGAACACTAGAAGCAGATTAAAAACCAAAATTACTTGAATTATTAGTTGTTGTGTTGAGAACAAACATTCGTAATTTACATTCATATATCTATCCCGACCGAAGATCAAACCTGGGACCTCAAGTTTTGTAATTAGGCCCCCTATCCACCAGGCTCTGGTCATCGTAAGAGATATCAGCGGCACAAAATTTGGCCCACTCTACATACACAATTACATGGAACTGCATACATATGAGGGCCAGATTTATTGCCGCTGAGTGTACTTTACTTTTCTTAAACTTTTTTTTAACACAAGTGAGTCCTCAAATAAGTTTGCAGAAGAGATACCGTCAATAAAACAATGACATTGAATCTAAGCCAAGCCTCTGATAATGCGTAGAGTCGCACGCGCAGGTAGAGAAAGTTGCCCCGCGCGGCCCGCCCCTCTGGCCCCAATCGTCGCCACTGAACCTGCATACCAGGGAAGCTGCCGTTGAGCTGCAATCCATACTAATATTATAAATGCGAAAATGTGTGTGCTTGTATGTTTGTCCGTCTTTCACGTCGAAACAGAGCGACGGATCGACGTGATTTTATCCGGGAAAAATGCACAATTCCCGAATACATAGAATAGCGCGCGATAACCGAATTCCACGAGGGCGAAGCCGCGGGCAAAAGCTAGTAGATAGATAGATAAAAACTTTATTCACAAACATGCCATGACGATTGTAAGAAAACGAACAATTCAAGTTGTAGGCTACATATAAATGAGTGCTAATATCGCTAGATGGCGTTAGTATCGTGGGGTTATTTTGACGATAGGGCCCGGGCCCACTTAGCGTCTTTCGAGCGTCGTCGTTTAGTAAACGCCCCGTTCACGTTGCGGCGCCGCGACGCCAGTGGCGTCTTTCGGACGCGCGGACGCCGCGTCGACGCTGCGTGGGCGTTAACGAGACGCTGGCGTCCGAAAGACGCCCAAGCGTCGCGGCGCCGCAACGTGAACGTTACGTCGGCGCTGCGCGGGCGTTTACTAGACGACAACGCTCGAAAGACGCTAAGTGGGCCCGGGCCCTTACGGTCTTGCTAAATAAACCCGCGTGGCAAATTTGACATTTCGGAGACCTCTCGCTACACTAGCGCCTCTAGCGGCGAATTCATACGCGATAGCCCTCATTGTGTGTGCAAAAAAAGTACGAAAACCTAAAATTACCCCACATTGCGTACCTAAATTTGCAAGCTTAAGAATGGGGCTCTGCTAACACTGGATAGGAGGTATTCATAGAAACGATGTGGCCAGTGTTTCACGATCGAACACTTCGACGACATTTTTGTTTAGACGATTATTCTT
The DNA here is from genome assembly GCF_025370935.1 of Choristoneura fumiferana. Lineage (NCBI taxonomy): Eukaryota > Metazoa > Arthropoda > Insecta > Lepidoptera > Tortricidae > Choristoneura > Choristoneura fumiferana. Next base: position 42,373,770 of record NC_133472.1, on the reverse strand, counting down.
AATGTGTTTAGAATGATAAAAAGCAAACATCAACGTTTTACGCTACTTCAAAAGTATTTCTGAGTTGTTTACCAATTTTTGGATCAAAAAAAAATAGGGAGGTTATGGTGCTTTGCGCATCTCCTGCTGCGCGACCAAGAAAAGTTTTAAAACCTGTTAAATTACTAAATAAATTGGTATTTTATTTTATGGAGCGTCGCCAACAAAGCATAGAGGAATTGCTCAAATTATAGAACTTTGTGTTTTAGGGCTCTGGACTCGATTGCCGGCTGCCACACAAATGTTTAAAAGAAGAATATCTTCTGAGCAAAAATTTGATCAAAAACATCTGAACACGATTCTTTTGTTAACGGCGTAGAAGCATGTTCAGATATGTTTGATCAAATTTTTGCTCACCAGTTTATGAAGTTGATTGTACAAAAAAAGCCATGGTGACCTGTGGTTTGACCTCTGGCCTCTCAAGCACATGATCGTGGGTTCAAAACCGGCCTCGCACCTTTGAGTTTTCGTAATCCATGAGCAAAATACCATAAGTAAGTATTTATGAGTATTGTAAAGTAGTTTACAGCGAAGAAAAACATTTTGAGGAGAGCTGCACAAACCTGATGGATTTTACGGATGTATTATAGAATTGTTATGGAAGTAACTTAATTTCTATGGATCCGTATCTGAAGGGCTACAAAACTGCCGTCCTAAGCCGAAAGGCGACAGTGATCAGTGCACCTTCAGTAAATTATTTTAAAAACTGACTTGATAAGTACTTTGAAGACAATGTATCCTACAATTACACAAGTGAAACATGAAGTACACGCATCACGCCCTGTCGTATATTATAAATAATAATAATAATAAAATATTAGTAAATTCTCGTTTCAGTTTGTACGGCAGCCGGTACCAGGGTCTCGTTAACGAGAGTTAATTTCATACTACTTTTAGACAATCCCCGTCGCTTTCTCGCGCAATTGATCTGTCTCGGTTGTCTACTTGTAAAGTTGTGCAATAAGGGAAGTTATGAGAAAAACTCTTTTTTTTTTTTTAATAACCGGAAGCGCAGTTTAACTCGATTTTGTTTTTTCATGGAACTTGCATTCCGCGTCTCTGCTTCTTAGGGTGAGGCCAAACGAGAGTTATTCTTTGACTTGTGTGTTGCGTAATTTATGCTGCATTCGGTTTTATACAAAAGTCTAGAGGGCCTCCTCCGAAATTCGAAGATCCTCTCGCTCTCGTATTAAATAGTATAAGTGTCAGAGGGACGCACTAACACAAAAAGAGGAATATCAACTCCTTGTAGCGGAAAGGAAGGTCTTGCGTAAGATCCTGGGACCTGTCAAGAGAGACGACGGCACGTGGAGGATCCGTAAAAACAGAGAGATCCAGGAGCTGGTGGCTGAACCCAACATCATCGGCGTAACAAAATCACACAGACTTCGCTGGTTCGGCCACCTACTACGAATGGGAGAGGATCGGGCTGCCAAAAGAGCATACGTGGGACGACCGGCTGGTCGCCGCCCGGTCGGGCGACCCAGGTACCGCTGGGAGGACAGTGTCCAGGCGGATCTGCGACGTCTCCAAGTCGACGACTGGCAAGAGGCTGCGCACGATCGGGACAGATGGCGTGCTCTCGTTTCGGAGGCCAAGACCCTCTTTGGGTCCCTGAGCCAAATTAGTTAGTTAGTTAGTTAGTCAGAGGGACGGAACGACACGAACTTCGATTTTAGAATTTCGTAGTAGCCCCGCAGTTTGTTTAGCTTCTCCGTAATGTTTTAGGCCGCGGCGGGGATCGATTTTTAAAATCATACCACTCCAGAATACCGTGTGATCACCGATAGTGCGTGTGATAGCTGTAAATCTATACTACCTAGGTACTATAAAACTACGTCTTCTAAGTTACTACACTTGCTAAAAGAAATTGGAGTGAATGAAAAAAAAACAATGTTTATGCCGAAATTGAAGAGGTTATAACTTAGGCTGCTATTTACTCTTAAACTACTAATAAATATCAAGCAAACTTAGCCCTTATAGTTTTCCTTGAAAGTTTGATAAAATTACTACCATTCTGATTTTTTTCAAAATTTACCACCCACCGGTTTAGATTTTAGAGGGGGGGGGACGCTCGATTTTAATGAAAATTTGCACTTTAAAGTTGAATATTTTGCAACCAAATCACTGAATCGAAAAATCGTTTTAGCAACCCCCTAATGATTTTGATAGACCTATCCAACGATACCCAACACTACAAGTTTGGATGAGAAAAAAAATCACCCCACATTACATCTATGGGAGGTACACTAAAAAAAATATTTTTGTAATTTTGATTGTACCATTTTGTCGGCATAGTTTACATACATATTCGTGCAAAATTACAGCTTTCTAGCATTGATAGTCCCTGAGAAAAACTGCGGACGGGCGGACTGACAGACAGACTGACAGACATGGCGAAACTATAAGGGTTCCGTTTTTGCCATTTTGGCTCCGGAACCCTAAAAAATATAGATTTTTCAACTAGATATTTTTGCATCACATACTTTTCACGAAGGACATAGAGCCGCCGCCCGGAGCCTCGCAATGGGTAAGGCCGCCGCTGATAGTGGGCATAGATAGTATAGTCTCATACTTTTCAATACAAAGAATATATTTTTGCCTGACACATTGCTATTGGGCGTTTATATACCATTTCTACCTAGTAAAGTATACCATTTCTTTTTTTTTTGAAATTTTGGAAAAATAATAGTTTTTCCTATTCAGAATCAAGAGCACAATCGATTCAGATAGTTAAAAAAAATCCCCAAAAAAATGACAGTTTTGCGACGTCTTTTTCACACACGATACCGTGACAAAACTGACTTATTGCTTTTAATATAAAACTGTGGTCATTTTTTAAACGATCGGACTCGATCTTGATTCTGAGTTGGAAAACACCATTACTTTCAAAAATTTAAAAAAAGAAAGGGCAAGTAAACGCCCTATTACGCTCGTGGTGTGATACGGTGTAATGGTAGAAGAGACCTTTAATTTAAACAATGCAAACGTCTCCAAAGCTCTGGGGATATCTGTTCTGGTATCCAGCACGTGCCCCGCTGACCCAGTGCGCATCGTATTCTATGCGCGTACGCACAACAGTACTCGAGTCAACGCATTATAAAACAACAATCATCATTATCGATCTTTATGCTCCCGAAACCCCTTGTGGTTGTGACTCCTTCGTCTATGTGATACTCCTAACTTGTATTAGGTACTTGCTCACCCGTGACCTTATGATAGCTACGTTCATACAAGAAATGTGTCTTCGTGCAGTTCCTCCACCTCCACACTGTAAGAACACACACGCTTTGAACATTTTCTTGCATAAACGTAGCTACAGAAAAGAAACCTAATTTCCTAAAGAAATGAATGTAAATAGGTTACCTAGGTCTAATACTAATCGCCATTACAATATACGCCCGTATAAAATTTACACGCTGTATAAATTACCGTATTTTATCAGCATTTTCAGTGAAATTAATTTTGCATCTCTAGTGACAGACAGACAGTAAGGGACATTAATAGAGTTCCCTTTTTGTAGGTAGTAAGTATAATATATATTTCAAAGTAAATTAATTAATACGTAGCTACACATCATAAACACACGTCACATCATTTTGAAATTTACCACGAGCTTTGCGGTAAAGGAAAACATCGTGAGGAAACCTGCACACACCAGCGAATCAATTCAATGTTGCGTGTGAAGTTGCCAATCCGCACTGGGCCCGCGTGGGAGCTATGGCCCAAGCCCTCTTGTTATGAGAGGAGGCTTGTGCCCAGCAGTGGGACGTATACAGGCTGGAATGGATTGGTAGCACAAAGGTATCTTGGTACATGATACATTTTGTTCGACTGTACCCCATAGGGTAGTGACTATAGTAAACGGCGAATAGTATTTCGTACGCGTTCCCGCCATAGCGCCCCCCACCCCTCCGGGCGCACCGACGCACGCGCACCTGCCAGCGCCAGTGCCGCATCGACCGCCGCGCGCCATGCGTTACGTGAGTGAAGTTCAGTGAAACAACACCATGGATGTTTATCGATGGACAACACTACTTCTAGTCGCAGGTGATTAAAACAAGGCGTTTTGGCTTTTTATACAGCTCGGCATTAGTGTTTAATTTAAATTAACCATGTTGATATGTTTCTAGAAACAACGCGAAATAATTTTTTGGAAAGTTTGTTACACAACTGAAAGCAAATTTTGAATTTTGTTTTGCGTGCGGAGCGTTTTTGGAAACGCATCCGCCAAAATGCCGTTCGAAAGTCGTGTCGTAAATTTTGCGTATCTTCACAAGTTGACGAGATTAATTGAGGCTGTTAACTCCTCTCGTACTTCAAATTGAGCACAATTTTGACCACTTTCGAACGGTATTTTTGATTGATAGGGTTTTAAAATCAATACGCTGTAAAGACGTGGACGTAGATCCATTTTTCAGAACAGTTTTTTTTTCTTTTAAGTAATATTTAGAGCGTAAAATGTGTAGTAAAATAACTCTTATTCATGACTATTAACGATGGATCGAATGTGTTGTGAATGAATGAAGTTTTTATTTGATTGGCTTATTCGCACATTCAATAGTGTTTGAAGATAGCGGTTAAAGTTCTTCGCGATAACAAGGGATTCTGTGGCAATTTTTAGAATGTAAAAATTTTGCTTAAGCGACAAGTATTTTATCTAATTAAAGTCGTGCATAAGAGAATAATAATTAGGTATAGAATAAGAATTAGAGAAAAAAAACACAGTGTGTTATCTGGTGTGGTTTTATAGATACAACACTGTGACTGTGACAGATGGCCCTTAGGAGGTTGAAAGAACCCTAGAAAGCAAATGCGTGCTTCGAAGTGTTTTTTTTTATTAAAAAAACCAATAAAACGTGGAATTACGTTCTCTGAAATGGTCTTTGCACATCGAATTGTGTTTCGATGAAGAGAATAAATGTGAGTGCGATAAACAGTGCGTTTAACTAAGTAAGTATTTAAATAGCTTGCAATAATTTACTTAAAATTTTACAGCTGCTTTGACGTTGATTATCATCACAGAATTAATTATCCTGTATCTCTAAACGAGCAATTCTTGTGTAGGTATTTGTTTATTTATTGATATCGGCATCATATCCCTGGGAAAATGCATTTATTTATGCCATAGTGTTTTTTTTAGTATAACTTACACGCACAATTTCGATAGCTCTACCATTGGCGTGTTGGTTCAGCGGTGTGCGGTATAGTGTTGGATTCGCAAACTAGAGATCTAGAGTTAAAATCAAGATCGAACGCGACCTAGTTTTCTTATTGTCTTTTTATTCATAGTAATAAATAATTTATTTCAGATCACAAAAATCGATATCATGTCGTAAGATTATAAATTATTATTACTATTAAATACAAATCACAATTAGGGTATTAATTTAGGTATATGTTTAATTAATTTATGTTTATTTTTTAAAACATATTTAGACATGTATGTTCTCCAAAAAAACGATTTAAAAAAACAAAAACTTCGAGTAAAGCTTAGCAGTGCACCGACGAGAAGTTTCCAAAGTTGCGAAACTTTCAACATGAGAAGTTCTCGGCAACTTTTGAGAATGTTTTCGGGAACGAGAATTTATCTCCTGACGTGTGCTTATTTATTTATTTATAAATTTAGCTAATTTACTAAGGCTAGTAAATATCTTTCACCCCCGCCTCGTACTTAGAGGAATAGAATTTTTGTTAAATCCATACTAATATTATAAATGCGAAAGTGTGTGTGTTTGTATGTTTGTCCGTCTTTCACGACGAAACGGAGCGACGGATCGACGTGATTTTTGGCATAGAGATAGTTTATGGGCCAGAGGGTGACATAGGCTACTTTTTATCCCGGAAAAGTGTACAGTTCCTAAGGGAACAGCGCGCGATAACCGGATTATACGCGGGCGAAGCCGCGGGCAAAAGCTAGTGCAGATATATAAACACAATAATTCTACGGGAACCGAAATACGACAAATTTACATACAATGTGAAATTAGGATTAATAACTCTTTATTAAACATAACATAGTAAGAAGTGAGAAAGCACAGGTACAGTACTGATGCTAACGCTAATACTATTTAATACGAGAAAGAGAGGGATGGTACGATACGAACCTCGATTTTGGAATTTCGTAGTAGCCCCCCAGAGCCAACGTAAAGATACTTATTCAATATAGAATAAACATCGTTCGTGATTCGCTAGTCGTTCTCGTTTTTAGCGTTTTGCGGCGCCCGCGCCGGTCCCACGCGAAAGTCGAAAGTTTCGACTCAAATTATTGATGCTTCCCATTTTCATAGTTTTTAAAAACTTTACGCTACTAGTATATGTTAGTTCCCATCGACGTTACCACAGAGTAGGCAAAAACCACTAACAGACACGTTTTTGAGACGAAATTTGTTTTTGTATATTTAGTAGCTTGGATTTATCCGTGCAATTAAAAAATCAGGTAGATTTCTTCAATTTTAAAAGTAAGACAGTAGATCAGTGGATAGTTCTAAAATCAGGTAGATCTTACTGCTTTATCAGTAGATCTGGCATCACTCGTTCCCTCCCATACATTTTGTATGGTTATAGTGAGATGTAAACTCAATGAGGGCTATCGTTTTTTGTCTCACTAGATGGCGCACTGTTGCGTGAGGTTTTTAAGTATGGCTTTCAAAGTCTGTTATTACGGGCGTTAAAACAAAGTTTAGATTAAAATCATATTTAATACACCTTAAAACCGTAGCATAAAAATATCGAGCATGCCACAGTGTTGCAAAGTCCCCGTTTTGTTCGGAAAAAAGGGAGGACAAAGGTTTCCGAAAGACAAAACTGTCTCAAAACATAGACATTCATTGCCCCGGAACGCATATTTGCCATAATTAATTTCAGATATTGCAAAATATTCACAAAATTATTCTAATTATAAATAAACCCGCGTAGTTCACCCAAAAACTATGAGATTTGACATTTCGGAGACCTCACGCTTACACTAGCGCCTCTAGCGGCGAATTCATTCGCGATAGCCTCATTGACTAGATAAAAAAAATATCTAGTGTTATATTACAGTTGCGTCTTAGAAATGTTGTTTATTGTACTTTTACTGTTGACACTTATATTTTATCTTCTGTGTTATACAGGATGTGCCCTTTAACAGGAGCAAATAATTAGAAGTAGATCGTAGGTACTCGTCAAACTGAACGACATTAGTTCAGCGACTTTAAGAAATAAGAGATTTTTAGATTTTCCCTTATTCCATACAGGCATATACTAATATTGTAAATGCGAAATTGTGTTTGTATGTTTGTCTTTCACGTGGAAAGAAGCCGAAGCCGCGGGCATAAGGTAGTATTAAATATTATTTTCTATTATACACTATCCTAAATCTTAAAGCCCAATAATTGTCATTCCCTGTCACGCTACAAACATAAAAAATGTTGCTTTACATGGCTGATGCGAATGAACTGTAGGTACAGTATAGGTAATATTTAGAAATATTAAAAAACTAAAAAATATATACCTCGTTGAGTTTCTTGCCGGATTCTTCTCAACGGAGGTTTTTCCGAACCGGTGGTAGATTTTTTGACATTCATAAGTGCATGTTATAGCCTAAATTGAAAAGATATTTTGACTTTGACTTTGAATTGTTTTTAAAAGCTATATTTATAGCTATTATATTCTTATAGCTATCAAGCTAAAACCGGGTTAGTTTTTTATATTATGACAAGGAGGCAAACGAGCAAGCGGATGTGATGGGAAATGATCACCACCGCCCATGAGTACCAACTACTCAAGGAGAATCATTGCTCCGTTGCCAGCCTTTAAAAAAATACGGCGTATTACCGGCAACCAGGCTTTTTTTTAATTTTATGACTTAACCATGACATTATTTTAATTAATAAACTAAAATTCAGACTTTGTTAACTTTCAAACAAATTTATTTTTGCCGATAAATTTGCTGGTGATCTGTAGTACAGGTACCCACCTAGTTCAGACTCCAGTCTCTCGCAAAGGATTCTTCATGTTTGGAACTTGCGTAAACAAACTTATGTGAAAATGTATCTAATGTGGTCCTTTGTGAGTTGATAAATAAATACATTTTTATTATTTTTTATTTATTTTATTATAATTGCCAGCAATTTACAGCAAAGTAAATTGACAAGTAAGTGTGTAAATGACAGCCGACAGATACTTCGATTGTTACTTGTCAATTTACTTTGCTGTACATTCAATCGAGGTTTGTTTTGAGTCTTTGACATTCGTTTGACACGTGTCTTTACTTCCTGTAGAAGTCATTGGAGTGTCTGCCAAATTAGGTCAGCTGGACAGTAACTGATTCCCTACTATTCACGGACATTGCTGGCAATTATAATTTTGTTAGAAAGTTAACAAAGTCTTAAATTTAGGGGCTGTTTCACCATCCATTGATTAGCGTTAACCGACGGTTAAATGTGATGCCGTCTCCGTCTATTCGAACAAAACAAATAGAGACGGCATCACACCTAACCGCCCGTTAACACTAATCAATGGATGGTGAAACAGCCCCTTAGTGTATGAATTAAATTAATATCACGGTTAAGTTACTTACAGAAATACGTTACTTTAACCTCCCTTAAAAAAACCCTGGCGGCCGGTAACACACTGTATAAACCCTTTTCGTGTAAGTTCTCGTAGTTCGGAAACACTGCTGATAAAAAGTTGATTCACAATTTCACTGTACGATGAGATGAGCAAGACGGTACGATGCGAAGTTCTAATCGCATTTCGTAGTACTGAGGGCCTACTCTAAAATTCGAAAATCGAAGTTCGCATCGTGCCGTCCCTCTCACTCTCGTATTAAAGAGCCAGAGAGACGGAACGACACGAATTTCGATTTTCGAATTTCATAGTAGCCCCGCCGGGCTTTTGGTTAGGTATTTGTATCTACATACTGCGCCCGCGTCACTCGAGCGTGGCCGCGACGCGGGGCGATTACGTTAGCGTTTAATTAACTGTTAATTAACGGCACCGCTTGTTTAATAACAGAGGAAGCTGCGCGCGTTCCTTGCTGAGCTGATAAACTTGACCTTCAGTAAACTACAACTTTAAAGGCGCGGCCACATGGAGTCGCTCGACGCTCGTTTCCAGCGTCAAATCTGGTCACGTGACATATAGCGATAAAGCTGAAAATGTTGAGCTTTATCGCTGGAAAAAAACCTCTTCAATTTAGGAAATAACTGTTTTTTCCATTCATTCCAATTTCTTTTATTTGTACCACTGCCACGACTGCCACTAAAGGAGGTTAATAAATCAGCTTCCAAGACTAAGATCACTCCTGTAAGCAGCCATCGGCTTTTTTGAGTCGCGGGAAATTCAAAATAGGGTCACTTGACCAGATTTATCGCTGGAAACAAGCGTCGACCGACTTGCGTGTGACTGCTCCGCCATCACACGCGCGAGAGAGCTGTGTCTGTTGTTTTTTTTTTCATTTACAAATCTCACAGTTATCGTTGCCACGTGTAGTTATTCAATATCATTCACGTGTTTAACCGACTTCAAAAAAGGAGAAAGTTCTATGTTCCAATGTTTCTATTTTCGTCTGTCCGTCTTACCATCGTGTGCGCGAGTCCAACTTGCAGTAGCAGTAGGCCGATTATATTTTAACGTCAGCTACCTGCCTGTCAAAATTGGAGTTACCAGCTCTGTAAATATACACCATTTTTTTGACAAAATAAAAATAAATTCTTGGGATCAGGATACAGCGCGGAAATGAAACCAGCCTTATAGGCACTCTTCCGCAGGGACAGGACTTGGGGGAATTGTAATATATAGTTAAGTTAGTTTTAGGATAGTTTAGTATAAGTACCTACTTCAATTATACCTTTTCTATAATGCGTTTGTTTAAATAAAATGAATATTGTCCTTTAAAAAATAGTACATTGTGTCTTAAGGGCGGTTAATAAGGAATTACGAACGAGAGTCTATTAGAAGCCCGAAGTCGAAGATGTTCGTAATTCTAGTACCGCCCGTGCGACATACAATGTTTTTCATCACATTTGCGAGTAAAATTTTATATTTGTAAAAGAAAAAAAAATTGTTCCAAATATTGGCGATACCTTGGGCTGCGCTCTTGGCAGTGCCGTTCTCCGCCTCCTCCATGTGGTCCTGCAGCAGCGCGCGCAGCACCATCAGTACGCACATTGACTCATTTACCGACCTTGGGCTTCATGACAAGAAAATTTGTACGTGCAATGACTCATTTACCGACCACGGGCTTCATGACAAGCACATTAAGGTCGAGGGTTTTATTTGGGGGGTTGCAACCAAGGTAGGCTGCATGTTTCGACACTGTTTACGAGCAAGTGTGATGAAAAAGTTATATTTTGCCAATAAATATTACCTACCAACACATAGTACATTCAACCTGTCTTTCATTGTGTTCGGGAGCTATCGTGTGCTCCATTTAGCTTTAAAAACGAACTTTTACAGTTTCAAACAACGTGCGGCATATTAATTCAAATTACATTCAAATTATCTAAAAACAAATTTCGCAATAAAGTTCCCAGTTGGAAAAAAGTCCCCCTCACACCGGAAGTCACGAGACCCTCGCTTCCGCTGTTTCGGCTTGTCATTATAACGACATCAAGCTTTAATGACTTGGCTAAAGCCTTACCAACTGTCTAACCAACAGAACTCGTAATAAGACAAATAAAAATGGGTTCTCTGCCTTTCCCAACTCACGTTTCCCAAATGTTTCATTTGCTTAATTTGCCAACTAAGGATTTTCTCTGAAACTATATATTTTTCGGTACTTTCATTAAACAAATCTAACCTAACCTACTGTGTTCTATAAAAGCAGAATTACGGTATTTGACAACTCCTGATTTTGCCATATCTTAATATTATTATGAAAATATAGATAAACAGATAGTGTTTAGCGAAGAGAAAATTTAAATCGGTTGAAAATTGGATTTATATAGACTTTTTGGAAAAAACAGCAAGTATGGCGGTACTGGCGTGTGACGTCACATGCCAGTATGTCTTTCTCTGTCTAATCTTGAATTTAAAAACTGTGTAACTTTGTTATTTGTAAAGGTAGCTTAAAAATTGTTTTTCTGTTCGATAAAAGGCATTGTTAAGTTTTAATTTATAAAATATATACAAAATAGTCAAATAAAGTAAAAATAGTAAAAATGTTGTGTGTGTAGAAATTGCCATAAACCGCCACAACTCCTAACTTATAGTGAATTTGTAGGTACCCCGTAAAAGGGATACTTTTAATAAGTAACTCAGGACCATTCAAATTCAAATTCAAATGATTTATTCAGTAAATAGGCCGCAATGGGCACTTTTACACGTCATTTTTTTAAACTACCAGCGCTTTCGGAACGACTATCATTGCCAAGAAGAATGCGCCGCAAGAAACTTGGCAGAAAGTCATTTTTTCATAAAAATATAATTACAAATAAAATACTTAAAAACTATATTATACAATTAAAGAAAAAAATTAAAAATAATAATAAAAGAAATACAGGGATGTATGGGGTCCCTTAGTTACAATACTAAACACTAACTATATCTAAACTATATCTACAACAACAATCCATGGTAACAAGCTACGTTAAAAAGACGATTGGCCCAAGCAACGGCAAATCGAACTTTGCACTTCGTAGTAGCTAAAGAGCCTGAAATGCAATGCTGTTAACTAGTTAGTACGAAACGAAAACCCATCTTTATGTTAAAACGTGTCTTAAGAACATAAAATTGTTGCCTATAGCCAGGGGGGTGTCACTAGGCCATTCCGCCGCCGAGCTACAAGTACATACTGGGCCTCCCCAACGTTGAGGCGATTCAGTGCGACTCAACGCGTGCGAGTGAACACGAGTTATGCGATAGACAGAGAAGCATACAGTAGGCACGATTCTTATGCCTAAACGTCACTTTTGTACGGCAGTGAAACTTCTGTACTTGTACTATTACTTATTCTGTGCTATAGCATAAAATTTCACCGTATAATGACGCACGTTCCACCAAATTTGTTTGGGGGGGCTATTTCGAAATTCGGAAATCGAAGTTCGTATCGTACCGTCCCTCTCACTCTCGTATTAAATAATATAAGCGTCAGCGGGACGGCAAGACACGAAGTCCGAATTAGGTATTTCGTAGTATAGGGCCCGCCCAAAAGGAATATCGTGACCACACTTTTAGGGTTTCGTATTCAAAAGGAGAAAGAAAGGAACCCTTTTTAGGACTCCCTTCCAGTGTACCATTAAGTTATAGTTCACGAAATATAAATTGGTAAAATTGAAAATACAAACTGAAATATAGATGCACAGAAAAAACAGAAAAATAAGATCATCACTGGGAATCGAACCCAGGTCCTTGGTAATCCGTACCGCGTGCTATAACGCTACACCACTGATGGTCAAACAGAAAAATAAGACCATCACTGGGAATCGGACCCAGGTCCTCGGTAATCCGTACCGCGTGCTATACCGCTACACCACTGATGGTGGTTTTTTCAATTTCGGTTTTACAGGATGACCGTAAAAGTAAAAATTTGGAATTGAAATAAAAAATACAAAAAGATTCCAAAAAAACCAATCTTAATAAATTGGTAACTTATTACGTACTGTGGAACATTTTCGTAGAAAAAAAAATACTACCGAATTGATAACCTCCTCCTTTTTTGAAGTCGGTCAAAAAGTCATAGTGACTCGCTTTGGTTGACAAGGGAATTCATTATGACACTTACTGTGAGAACGTTCTACGATATCAGGAATCAAATGGTACGACTGTACGTAGTGAAGCTTACAGATGGTCAATTAATGTTTCCTGGACTATACCTACTGTAGAAAAAGTTGTTTTAGCTTGCTTTTGAATTACAGAACCCGCAGCACGAGTCTTCAACACGCGGCCGATTATTTCCATGCTTAACTGCATGCCTAATTTTTTTGGATAATTTCATGGGATGCGCCCTAAATTCCCTTAGGAATGCATTTTTTGTGTCCAGACGAGACGCCTCGGATACCAACTTTATTTTACCGCTGGCGATGGCGCTAGTGTCTCACGGTATAGGAAAAATTTACTAGTAGATTTGAGTTTCCAATTTTGGCCGTTGCACTGGTTAACTTTGTCGGATTACGCCTCGATTTCAAAAGGAAATCAAAAATGTAAATAGCAGACTTTATGCGGGAGCGAGATGGTTCGTTAAAAAAACATTTTTAATGCCAGTTTCTTTTGCTGGATGTATTTTTGACCGTACAAGTACCGTACTTCATACTTGTACTTGATACCCATAATACGTCAATAGACTAGATTTTTGAAAAAATGACTTTCTGCCAAGTTTCTTGCGGCGCATTCTTCTTGGCAATGATGGTGTTTCCAAAAGCGCTGGTAGTTTAAAAAACGTGTAAAAGTGCCCATTGCGGCCTATTTACTGAATAAATGGTTTGAATTTGAATTTGAATAGAGGTGGCAGGTGTGACTTTGCACGATGTTTAAGTCTTTTGAACAAAATGTTTTAGACTATTGCGGTCATTACTAATTTTAAGACTTAAATTCAGGTTTTGTTCTCGTGATCATGGCGCGAAATATCGAGCTTCGCTAAAACCAAGGTACGCGGAATAAAACCCGAATTTTAATCATAAAATTTTCGTCTTTTTATACGCGTAAACAAAAAACAGTTATTAACAATTAAAGTAGGTAGTATATCTATTGACATACCACTATTCTAAACTTAAAATGCATAAAACTGAAACAAATTATTGAAAGAAGTCCCCTAAGGCAAGGTACCTAACATGCTAGCAGCGCTCTCTTTGAATAGCTAAGCCGTGGCTAAGCCAATTCTTTATCCGAGGTAGCTGCCAGCTCCTTCGGTCCCCATATCTACTTCTTTATGGAGCGACAAATTTGGGAATACCCATGGCTTGGCCATTGGTTAACATTAATAACACCGGAATTTCTATTCAACTGCTGGATTTGATTTACGTTTGCGGGTGGGTACCAGTAATAACAATACACTCATCAAAAGTCTCTAGGGATATTTTTTATCAGTAAACAATTTTGAACATTTCAATATAGGCATACCTACTCGTATTAGTATTACTAATGAGTCAAAACATCAATTATTCGAGAGACTCAAACCTCATTTTTCTGGTTATTTTTTTACGAATTCGAGTTCAGAGTTCAGAGAGTACAGTTCAGTTGGAGCTCCTGTATTTCTACCAGATAACTCAAAAACCCACGACTCTCAAACAGAGGGTCGTGGGTTCAATCCCCGGCTCGCACCTCTGAGTTTTTCGAAATTCATGTGCGGAATTACATTTGAAATTTACCACGAGCTTGGCGGTGAAGGAAAACATCGTGAGGAAACCTGCACAAACCTGCGAAGCAATTCAATGGTGCGTGTGAAGTTCCCAATCCGCACTGGGCCCGCGTGGGAACTATGGCCCAAGCCCTCTTGTTCTGAGAGGCCTGTGCCCAGCAGTGGGACGTATATAGGCTGGGATGATGATGATGATAGCGGCCACATTTATAACATAATCTGTGAAAATTTTAACTGTCTAATTATCACGGTTCATGAGATACAGCCTGGTGACAGACGGACGGACATCGACGGCTTAGTAATAGGGTTTCCATTTTTACCCTTTGCTTCGGACGTATATAGGCTGGGATGATGATGAACTCAAAAACTGTATAAGAATCTTCGGCCATTTTCACAGAAGAAAGTCCACAAAAATGAGACGGTTGAAACTTTCGACTGACCCATTTGTCTAGTTATAATGATGAGTATCCCATTTTTTATGATGTGTGTAATAAAGGTAAACGTCCCAGTGCTCATCACGCTATTACCCAATAGACGACACCCTGCTGTCATCTACTCCGGGGTCGATCAACTTTTTCTTGTCACTCGTTGCTATAGTTACAGTCTCCTGAGTCACTCCTTAAACCGTAAGTTTGTAGGATCAAAATTTGCCAAACATGCATTTTTGTGGTGGTTTTAAGACCCTTCTATAATTGGTCATGTATTAAGCATGTTAGTATAATGTGAGACAACATTTCTTCTATTAAACTGTAGTACTTTTGCCACTCACTGACGGGATAGAATAACAACAAGGAATAGGGGAAACCGAGGAGAGTTGTGACAGAGGAGAGCATTGAGAACGTCGATTTTTGGTAACTTATTAACTGATATCGAGCTTGCAACAGCACGCGTTTGATAGTTCGAGACTTGAACTAAAAAACGCGCGCTATTGCGAACTCGCTAGCAGTTAATAAGTTCCGAAAAAACAACTTTGTCACTACTCTCCTCTGTCACAATTCTCCTCAGTCTCCCCTAGTTGATCCACCCTCCTAATGACGTAAGATTAAAGATGCCAACTATTGGGGCAGTGACGAGCGCTCGTACGTTACCTTAGCATTTCTCGTTACAATAAAACTTGCGTCTAATTTGGGCAAGCTCATGTCGTGACAAGGGAGAACACGCTACTTTCACTTAACTTATTTGGTTACTTTACAAACTTGCGATTCACTTTCGTAGAATGTTTCCCTTTTACTGACTAAACGGTTGTTTGTTTATACAGCTTGGAGCATTCTTATTTACTCAACTAGCTTCTGCCCGCGGCTTCGCCCGCGTGGAATTGGTTATCGCGCGCAGTTCCCGAAGGAACTGTTCATTTTTCCGGGACAAAAGTAGCCTTTGTCACTCTCTGACCCATAAACTATCTCTATGCCAAAAATCACGTCAATCCGTCGCTCCGTTTCGACGTGAAAGACGGACAAACACACAAACACACACTTTCGCATTTATAATATTCGTATGGATTCGTTTTGGATTCAAAATAAGATAAATTTTATGAAAGCGTTTTTGTATCCTCGTTTCGTTACGTTTCGTTTATTTTTATCGTTTGTTTCTTTACTACATTTCTACAGACCGAGCCGAGAATTCTATGTTTTGTAATATTGTAAATTATTTTTATAAATTAAAAGTAAAAAAAAATTGTAATCCACGTAGTTCAGCAGTTATTTTTACGCAACGCAGTGGTAACTTGAGTACCAAATGAGATTTTTTTATTAAAAACCCAGGAAATAAAAGCTCAGGACAGTTGGGAAATTCATAACAAACATTGAAGCCTGGTTGACTAACAAACACATTGTCATAATTAAAAATCACGAAAGTTAACGTAAACACTGCTAGGAAAATATTTCTAGACATCCACAAATTTCCAAGTGTTTAAAAAATTTCATTTCCAAATTAGGCATTAAAAATAATTGTAACGCAAATATTATGTAGTAAGTGTTTTTTAGATTTAATTATTATCTTTCTAAGCTTTTTACAGGCGCATAGGTATTAATATAGTTATTATTGTTTATCCGTCCCAGTTCTATAAAGTGGGTTAAAAACAAAATAAAGGTTTGTCTCAAACATGGAATTAAAAGTGTCAAAAAAATACACCACAAAGTAATTCATTTAGAACAAAAAAGTTTTTTTTTTCGGTACAAAACCGTAATGTAGATTTGGGTAAGTTCATATCATAGCATAAGCCAAGCGCGTTGAAGTCTTTTATATACAAAACGGCAATGTCAAATTAAGGTTACCGTTCGAACTTGACATAATTTGCAATTTAAATATAAAATTAAATATTTTGCGTTTAATATTCATGCAGGGTATCTAACGGAATGAGTCAGGCGGTCTGTTAGGCGGCCGCACCGGTTTGCGTACGGTTCTAAATTCGATAACCTATGAATTCTATTCCGTTACTACTATGTAGTAAATTTAAATTATATGCCAGTTCAATCAACGCTATAGAATATAGATACAACAGTAAAAGCTTCATTTTGCATGTATTAGATCGTTTACTTTTATACCGTGGAAGCCGTGGTGGCCTAGCGGTTTGACCTATCGCCTCTTCGTAGTTTAAAGTTCGTAGGTTCAAATCCCGATCCGCACCTCCGAGTTTTTCAAAATTCATGTGCGGAATTACATTTGAAATTTACCACGAGTTTTGCGGTGAAGGAAAACATCGTGAGGAAACCTGCAGAAACCTGCGAAGCAATTCAATGGTGCCTGTGAAGTTCCCAATCCGCACTGGGCCCGCGTGGGAACTATGGCCCAAGCCCTCTTATTCTGAGAGGAGGCCTGTGCCCAGCAGTGGGACGTAAAAAGGCTGGGATGATGATGATGATGACTTTTATACCACGGGAAGGCATTTTCAAACAGAATTCGAGATAACTTCATTGATGAATATTGATATTAGAGATCAGGGCCCAATTGCATAATAAAGTACAAGCTAATAGTATTAGTGAATTTCAATACAAAATCGCTAATAATATTAGCTTGTACTTTGTTATGCAATCGGGCCCAGATTATATATGCAACATAAAAAGCTATATGCATGATAAATGCTAAGAATATGCACTAATCTTTAGTTACTATTAATAACTTATACTTACCTACTTACTGATACGTATTTTTTTTTTCTTTAAAAACGACTACTTTTTATCCCGGAAAAATGTACAGTTCCCGAGGGAACAGCGCGCTGTAACCGAATTACACGCGGCCGAAGCCGCGGGCCAAAGCTAGTTGCATATAATTCGGTCTCTAATCATCGTCATCGTAGCCAATATTACGTTCCTACTGGGCACAGGCCTCCTCTCAGAATGAGAGAGCTTGGGCTGTAGTTCCCTCGTGGGCCAAGTACGAATTGGGAACTTCACACGCACCCTTGAATTCCTCATGATAACATAATCATCGTTAAACTCGTGGTAAATTTCAAATGTAACTTCGCATACACAACAAAGAATAATAAAAATTATTTCTTATTTCTCTGTCATATTTTTTTACTCCTTTGACAAAAAAAAACCCCCTGTGAAAGTATAGATTTGTTCAGTAGCATAAATATTGTTTTGGTAGTTACTACTTTTTCTGAACTTTTTAGTTTTTGCGTCCAGAGGAATCAGAAATTGAAGACAGAGGAATCAAACGATTAGCTTAAGCAAAGTTTTAAAATGCCGTCGTCTACGTACCTACAACCTTGTGCCTTCATAAACGCGTTCATACGATGATGACCTACAAACTATCTTTGGCAATTTCCCTTAGAAATCAGAGCGGCCTTTGCGCATGCGTGAACCGATCCTCTGATAAAAGGCAATAGTAATGATAATTGCAAAGTTTGAGTGTGTTCAACACAATTCATTTCTTCGGGATAAAGATCCAATTATTTATTCTTGACTTCTTGTCTTATAAAAAGATGTGTACATAATTACGCTGCCGGTTCAGTGGTTAAGGCGTGAATGCGCAACAAACAGACAAACTTACTTTCGCATTTATAATATTAAAAATGATAAAAACCGGTCAAGTGCGAGTCGAACTCGTGCAACGAAGATTCCGTACCAATTTGTAGGTATCTATTGAATATTTCATTCGCCCAAAGGTTGACTGGCAGAGATCCCTGAATGGGACAAGGTCGCCTTTGTACATATGTCTCAACGTTTGCCAATTGTGCGTTTATTTATTTCAAACAAAAATAGTAGCTACTTACAAAAGCAAAATGTCATTTCAATTTCGACAAACAATAAATTTATATTTTAAGGCTTTTCTTATTGGTTGTAGTTGTGCTATAAGAGCTACTTTCATATTAAATATAATGACCCGGATAACTCACGTCTTAAATCGAGTTTAGCTCATGTTTCGGGCTAATCCGTAGCCCTTCGTCTTCGGAGCAACGCGACTCAGCGGCTGCTGCAACACGCGCACACACTACCTACTTTCATACCGAATTTCAAGTTTTTATGACAATCGCAAATACCCTATATGTTATACTTAATAATATACTTAATAGGTTTTTCGTTTAGGGCAATTGGCTTGGAAATACTATTTTTATGACTGTATTCATTAAACATTAGCAAAAAATGACAAACAAAGTGGCCCCTTAAATATTTATTTTATTCTGTTTTTAGTAGTTATTTATAGTTATAGCGGCCACAATTATAACATAATCTGTGAAAATTTTAACTGTCTAACTATCACGGTTCATGAGATACAGCCTGGTGACAGACGGACGGACATCGACGGCTTAGTAATAGGGTTTCCATTTTTACCCTTTGGCTTCGGAACCCTAAAAGCGAAGTATCTGTAAGGTAAGCGTCTGAGTGCTCGACAAGCTAATGGCCAATAGACGACACCCTGCTGCCATCTCTATTGCTAATGACATAAGATTAAAGATGCCAACTATTGGGACAGTGACAAGCACTCGTACATTTACCTTATGTGTATAGCAAATTATAATAAACAGCTAATGTCAAAAGCTTGTAAATCTTATAATATACTTATTCAGGCAGTGACAAAGATTATCACACAACCTCGCCGAGTAAAAGTCGGTGAAAGTTGTTAATTCATCACCGTTTTAATTAGAATAGTTTTGTAACGAACTGACGCGTCGTTCACTGCGCCAGCGCAGCACGGGGGTAGTTAGTTATAACCTGTGGAATGGCAGCGCCATATTTAAATTTACTGTCAAGCGGCGCGGCCATTTTGAAAAAATCTTTCTTGACTGCAGTGACACCTACGAATTAATTTCGCGAATTCGCGAATTTTATTAAAAATATCACCAAAAAAAAACTACTTTAATTTTATAGATAAGCCTTACAGTGATAGTTTAGCATAAAATGGCATATCTAATTAAATAACAATGAATGACCTTCAATTTCTGTGAACTTTATTATTCATTATCAAATATCTGATAACCAAATTTTCTCAGTCATGTATAAATAACTATAATTACAAAATAAAACAATTACCTGTAGGAAACACTGATTTATTTCGTAAAATATTAATTTATTTACGAAACAAAGCAAGGGCTTTGTTTCGTAAATAAATAAAATAATATAAAAGGTTATAGTCTTTCAATATCAAATAATAGTATAATACGAGGTTTCCAAAAATACCAGCGCACGGCAGCGGCCACACAGTGAAACTTGAGTAAACGATAAGAACGAAATTTCTTCCGTAGTGTTGTCGCGGCCGTTAATAAATGCCATCCTTGTCTATTTATGAACGCATTCTGCAAGAATAAGCAAGCGAGATATAGGTCTACCAGTTTATATTTGTTAGTGAAATACGTCACCCGCCAACGACCGGGAGCCGGTCGCTTGCCACTCAAGGGTTTTTGACAGCGTGCCGGGAGCCGGTCGCCTGCCAAACAAGGGTGTGCCGGGACCCGGACGCTTGCCACTCCAAGGGATAAATAAGTAAATCAATAAATATCATGAGACAATGAAGGTTTTCACACAGCAAAATATCGTTAGATGGCGTTAGTATCGTGGGTAGAGTTGCGCCCGCTCGGTCTTTAAAGGGAGCGCTCCGATCTCGGTCAATCGGTCAAATGAACTAGTTCGGTCTTTTAGTTCCTTTAGCTCCGAGGAGCGGCTCCAACCAAAACAGGGAAAAGGGAAGGGAAGGGAGCGAGTTTACACACGAATCGGTCATGAACTGAACTGAGAGCTAAAGATCGGAATGTTAAATATAACGTTGTAATCAGATAAAAACAATCAAATATTCATATGTTGTCGTAGTTTCGTTTAACCGGGTTTCTAAGTATGGTTCTTTGGTATCATCAATAAAGCGTACAATGTACAATGTAAAATAAATGCGTCTCTCTCGCACTTGAGCAGGATACGCTTTGAAATAATACTATTTGTCTCGTTCACATTGACCGAGCACCGCGCCATGCCGTCCACTCAGCTCTTTACCTATTCGTTTCCTCGTTCACTCGCTCACTCCCAGCTCCCGCTCCGTTTTAGCTCCGGAGCCAACCGAGACCGATTAAGATCGCTTACGAGGAACTAGTTCTTTTCGGTCCGCGATGGGAATTCATTCTTTTTAGTTCTTAGTTCAGGACCGACTCAAGCCTAATCGTGAGGTCCGTTTGACGTGTGACGCTTGCTTGCGATTGGGTAATTTAGTTTTTTAACCAATCACGAGCAAACGTCAAACGGATCTCACGATACTAACGCCATCTAGCGATATTTTGCCTCTGGAAAAACCCTCATTGGTACATATTGACCTAGTCTCAAACTAAGCAAAGCTTGTACGTACAGTCAAGGGCAAAGATATCGACACGGCCAAAGTTGCAAAAATATGTATACACGGCCTTAATGTTAAGTGCATAAAGTCGTGTATACATATTTTTGTAACTTTGGCCGTGTCGATATGTTTACCCTTGACTGTACTATGGATACTAGGCAACGGATAAATATACTTATATAGATAAATATGTACCTACTTAAATTGATATTGCACTACACATCCAAGACCCGAGACGCCACAAACAGACTGTGAGTGTTTTCAGATTATCCGATCCGATATCAGTATCGGATAATGTATAAAAGATTTAGGAAATTTTGGGGAAAATTTGATAGATTTTAAATGGTTATAAATATTAAAACGCACATATTCATAGCTGAGCTGTACTATGGCCGAAGCCCTCTTGTTCCGAGAATGGAATGATGATGATGATGATGATTCATAGCTGGATTGAGCAAATGAAGTAAAAAGTTAGGAAATTTTACTGCCACAGGTGCAAAAAAAATAAGGACATGGCGTAAAAACCATTTTCCATAGCCCCTGCATTTTAAAGTAACCCCATTTTACGGTACATATGTCATACATTTTACTTGCCCCGATATCGGTAAGTATCGCCGTCCAATACCGATATCGGATCGGATAATATGAAAACGCTCGGGTCTGACATTGGTGTCAAACTTGTACCCTTGTGTTGCCTTGCGTCTAGGCTTCATAGACAACCCCAATTTCTCTAGCCATCCGGGTCAAATGTCACGTGGAACTTACACTGCCGGTTGCCAAACTCGACCTGATTAATTCCAGTACTAACAGCGCAGTGGACGGCGTAACGGTAATCGTCCCGCCTACTGAGGCATGCAGGTATCCGTTGAGATGCCCGTGTCGATTCTAACTGTTTGGAATTCTTTGGATTTATACGTGGATAATATACTTATTATTATACCTTGAACTGTAGTTTAAAGAACTTGGTTCATTAACCCCCAACGCAAAAAGAGGGGTGTTATAAGTTTGACCGCTATGTGTGTCTGTCTGTGGCACCGTAGTTCTTAAACGAGTGGACCGACTTGAATGCGGTTTTTTTGCATTTGAAATCAGGTTTTCTAGCGATGGTTCTTAGACATGTTTCATCGAAATCAGTTCAGCCGTTTTTGAGATATTGAACTTTGAAGTGTCAAAGTCGGGGGTTTTCCAACTTTTTTTTGGTTAGGTTATTTGTTTTCTAGGATGGTGCATATTATATTTTTTATCGAAAGTAGACTTATAATGTAGCTCACTACTGAGATAGTTTTTTTTTTCACATTCAGTTTTTTTGCGAAAAATAAATTGAAACTTTATTTCGGCAAACCATACGTTTGGTGACTTTAATAGGTATTGTGCTTTGATCTGTTTGATTAAAAAAAAGGTCAGATTAACAGCTGTCAGTTGTCAAATGTCGCCATACAACGACACATACGCACACACACACGTACACACGTACAGTCGAGTTCATAAACTTGTGAGCAAAAATTTGATCAAAAGTATCTGAACACGCCTCTACGCCGTTAACAATAGAGTCGTGTTCAGATATTTTTGATAAAATTTTTGTTCACAACGTTATGAACTCGACTGTACGTACCTAACCTAACCTAATATTTCTACTTTATTGAGTAATTCCTCTTTAAGCAATAAAGACTGTTGGTCGAGTCACCCTTCCTGCTCTAACGCGGTCAATGAGTAATAAACGAAGGATTTTCCTCACTGACTCAGGCGCCATCTAGCGGAGAGAAAGCGGTTTCACCGGGTGACCTATAGCTGACGTATAAGGACCCAATGGTACCGTTAAACAATATAAAACCAGTCAAGTCCGTGTCGGACACGCATTGTGTAGGGTTCCGCATCATACTAGCCAATATTTATGAGTTAGCGATAAATTGATTGGTACCTTTTCTTTCATTATTTTTGTTTAAGTACTAATTAAATTAAAACTACAGGGTGATTTCTAAGTCGTGAACGGAAACTACGTTTTTCGATAACGCTGCCCAAGGCTAACACGGAGCACTAGTGCTAATCGCAATAAGTCAGCCCCTCAATTAATGAGAACAAAATAAGAATATCAATCCCTATTTATCATCATCTACGGTCGCCCTACTCGGCCTAGACCACGTGACTTATTTGCGATGGTTCTCTATCGTTCGCCCGAATTTCATATGCCCGAATGTATCGTTTTCTAGAATTTTCATTTGCCATAAAGTAATTTATTTCTGAAATAGTAATTTCTTCAGAGTTGATATTAAACTAACCTAACCTAACCACTGCATTCTACATGATGACATTTAAAAAAAATCCTGAAAACAGCATGGTTTTATATATTTTATAGCAAACGTTGGTATGGCAAGTGAAATTCGGGCAAATGAAATTCGGGCAAGTAAAGGTAAACGATTTGCGATGTCTTCATAAGTGCAAAAGTTATCAATATCATGCAACATGCACGTAAGTCAGAGATATTAATTACTAAGCGGCCAGTCAGCTGCAATCTAGCATTAACTAATTAACAGGAGTAAATAATTATAAAAAATGTTTTGGTAAATATTATTTAATAAAAATTTAATTACACATCTATAATATACAAGTGAACCGCCAGAACAGGACAAAAAAAACGAGACAGAGCAGGATGGCGCTCTACAACACCATTTTGACACGTTTCTTCCAAACAACGTATTATTTTTCTGGAATTTTAAAGCAATTCGATTCTTTGACCTTGGGAATCGCGAAAAACTTGAGAAAATATGATATTGGGTGTGTACATTAATTTCGAGCTAAAAACGAGCGATCTATTAGATAATAGATTCTTTTTCCCTGACTGGCATAGACTATCGAGTCGTCAACAGCTCCTAAAATGTCACAAGCAATGAAACAAAGTCACTTACCTGAACTACTTATAGCATATATTAAATGTGTATAATACTATATTATTCTTGTACTCATTTCTAAGAGAAAATAACAGTTAGTTTATACCAGCGCTGAGTCACGCGTAACAACCTGTGACCCAGTCAGCAAACACCTGCTAGCCGGGGGGGCAGAAAGTTGTACTTTGTTGTTTCGATTATACTTCCTAGGGTTCCGTAGTCAGTACCTAAATATTGTGGCGTTTTTTTCAAGTATTTAAATGAACTAAAACAATTGGGGTTGTCTTTTTTTATAATGTATAAGTAAAAACGAAAACCATTTCGAGATGAATGCTTTCTAAGTAGTTTCCTGTACTTATTTAATTTTCACCCGCGGCCTTATGAAGTAGCTTAGCTTAAATAGGTCAATTGACTTTTTCTTGTGTGTTATTCTGTGACGACTGTGATGTTATCCAAAAGACAACAGTGACAGAGTTTCTTCAAAAAACTATTATAATATATGTTACTGATGTACTTAGGAGATACTCAATAAAACAAGGGGGCTTAGTTACTACGAAAATGTACGCTCGGTGAATTTTAACCACAGAAACTCATGGCATTCCAGGGGCGTAACTATGGCAACAGGGTTCAAGAAAAAGTTGATCGACCCAAATGCATTCTTCATAATTTCACGTCAGTTTTAACAATAGGGAATATTACTGTAGGATTCGATTTGTAGCATTCGAACATGGCGGATGTAGACGATATCTAATTTTGCTATTTCTGCTTCTTTGGCGAGTTGAAGTATAATTTTGATAGCGTTTTATGCGGCGATTAACCTTAACAGTGAACAGTGATCACATAATTCTATATTGCTCTCGTGTCTGACATTTTTTAATGCGCAAGTGGTCTCCGCGTGGTTTCTGGAATTTTGCTATCAAGTTGCAAAAACTACAATCACCGTACAACGTGAATAAGAAGAATATATTTATCTTTAATTTAACTGACATTGGCCCAAGCCTTATGGCCGCCATTAAGAGGAATAAATAAATAAATAAATAAATATTACTGTAATTTTCTGCCGTCAGAGTGAAGCAACAGCACAAAACTGTAGACAGCTCTTTGAGTATCTTAAATGCCATAATGTCATATTATTTCAATTATTTTTTGGAAATATAGCTCTATCATTACTATCCATGTATACATCATGTTATTTTGTTATTGATAAATATAATAATATCATGATTTCTATACGTAGGTACTTACTCTTTGGCCATGATCTGTCATGGCGACCAAATGTAAAGAGAACTGACGTTGTCATGGAGGTTTGCGCTAGTGTCGCCCCCTGCGCAGATCTTTGCCTAATATGCCCTATTAGTCAATTCTATTAAGGTCGCGAGTTTCAAATATATATATTTATACAACGTGTGACTTTCATAAGAACGTATATTTTAATTGCTGAAAGCATAAGCACTAATGAACGTAAATTAGTATTTCTGGTAAAACAAAACTATTTTTTTTTCATACAAATTAATTCGGCACGCAATGTATCGGTAACAAAGCTAACAACTGACACTAACATTTGCTGCCTCTCTGAAACGTCAAATAAATGTTTGCATTACATTGCTGCTCGAGAAAATTAAAAAAAAATGGGTAACTCTCCATTAGTAAAGGTATTTGTTATATTTTTCGATAAAACGGTTCTCAATAGTTAAAGCTATCGTTAATTAAAATTTATATTCTTATGGATGTCACACGTTGTATAAAGGTTTAGAACCGCTGCAAAAGAGCAGGTGTTTTCAACCTTTTGATTTGAACGGCACACTTTTCGTTGATCAGTTTCACGGCACGCCAGTAAAAAATAGCCAAGTGCGAATCGCACTGGTGCGTAGAGGGTTCCGTAGAGTACACCCATAATTATGTATAACATAGCGACAGCGAAGGCTTATTAATCGCACACGTCACTTCTTATTAAAATAGCTATTCATGATTTCAATGCAGCATACACTGTATACTCATCCCAGCCTATATACGTCCCACTGCTGGGCACAGGCCTCCTCTCGGAATCAGAGGGCTTGGGCCGTAGTTCCCACGCGGGCCCAGTGCGGATTGGGAGCTTCACACACACCATTGAATTGCTTCGCAGGTTTGTGCAGGTTTCCTCACGATGTTTTCCTTCACCGTAAAGCTCGTGGTAAATTTCAAATGTAATTTCGCACATGAACTCCGAAAAACTCTGAGGTGCGAGCCGGGATTTGAAACCACGATCCTCTGCTTCAGAGGCCATAGGTCAAACCCCTCGGCCACCACGGCATAATGCAGCATACCCTTCGCGAAAATCGCGGCACACTTAAAAATAAAGCGATAAATATAATTATAATAATTTAAAGAAATTGACATTAAATTTTAACATAAGTTGTATTGACATTAAATATGAATAATTTAAGATAAGAAGAGATTAATAAGAATTATATAAAATGTGTCATAAATAATTATACTTAAGTAAATATTTCAATAGATAGACATTGTGTTGGTGTCATGTACCATCAGCCAAATATGTGGTCTACCACCCTAAAGTTGATAATCGTTTGCATGTCATAAAACAATAATGCCAATAGACGTGTCTGTCAACTTGAAAGTTCGACTTTAGCGACATATCCATTTGATAGGAACTAGTTTAAAAATTGATAGACCACTTATTTGGCTGATGGTACCTACCGTCTTGTAAAACTACCATCTAATAATGTAATGAGCATGAATTTGAATGAATAAATATGAATATGAATATGAAATATACGCGGCATACTGGCGGGCCGCGGGACACCGGTTGAAAACGTCTGCAATAGAGATATGTCACCAACTTACAACTAAAACTATTGTCTACCGCACTCACAATCGTTTTCACCATCTTTCCTGTCACACGGTAAGTATACGATGATGATAGAAAGAGATGGTGGATGTGATTGCGCACGCGCATCAGACAATACGGCCTCGGGTCCTATGTAGGTTAATTGTCACCTTATCAAAAGCGGAAGGCTCATAGTGCTCGAAGCAGATGAAGCGTTATCTGTCAATGACCTTTTGAGTTCAATCAACTTTGCTATACAGGGTGTTTTAAAATTAATTCAGAATTGTTGAGTTAATTAGATTAAACACCCCTATGTATGCGCCACCTTGCGATGCTTTCTGAAAATACGGACGAGCGCGCGCGCGAGCGAGACGGGTATAATTCCGCGCGTTATAAACATCATTTTTTAGACGACATCAATTTTTATCTGAATTAAATTCAAATTTAAATTCAAATCATTTATTCAGTAAATAGGCCGCAATGTGCACTTTTACACGTCATTTTTTAAACTACCAGCGCTTTCGGAAAGACCATCATTGCCAAGAAGAATGCGCCGCAAGAAACTCGGCAGAAAGTCATTTTTTCAACATAAAATAATTACAAATAAAATACTTAAAAACTACAGTATACAATTTAAAAAAAATACAAAATAATAATAATACAGGGATGTATGGGGTCCCTTAGTTACAAAACTAAACACTAACTATTATCTACGTTCAGTGGAAGTGTAGGTAGACTGTTTCCACCGTCATAAATTAAAAAAAAAACTGAAATTTACATTTCAGGTCAAGTAACCATTAAGCTTTTGGATTCCGAAGGCAAGCTCACGTCTGCCGCCCCCAAAGTTAGCTCACACGCACTCATGTCATGCTCTGAAAGCAGAGCGGTACCGAGGGCATGGTATTGCTTCCGTTCCCATAAGCTCTATGGGATCGTCTTGGGAACTTCGACGTTGCGAGCCTGTGACTAGAAATTAAACTAAATATATACAAGTTTAAAATCCATAAGCAATGGAATTAGAATTTTAACATAGTAGCCCAAGACATGGACGGAAGGCGGTACAGTTACCAGGACATTTTAGAATAAAATATACATTTATACGGCTTTATTCAGTCCACTCTGGCCGTGACCGGGTCACCCGAGCCCGTGGGCGACAGACGAACAACACCTCATCAAAATATCTATGTATATACTTAGGTATATAAAAATAAATTCCTATTTCCATTGGTTGCCATAACTTGAGTGAGACCGACTTAACTGATTTCATCCGTCTTATTACGTTTTTTCATACTTAAGTTTGTAGGAGACTAAAGTACGAAGTATTAGAAAACTTACATAAAATATAATAAAAATAATTAATTATTTTCATACTGAAAAAAAAAACAAAAAAATGTAAGTACAGAAAAATTAAAATATTGTACCCATTCAATGCAAATAAATGACATTAGGGCCATTCTCTTAAAAGTTGTACCCAAACTTTTTTTTGGGATTTTGTAATTTTTATGTTATATAGATCTACTCGGAATCAGGAGTACTATCGATTTTAATACGTGAAAAAAAGAGTCCAAAAATTTTGTATTCCATTCTGTTACCTTTCCCATACACTTGTATGAGAGTAACGGAACGGAATTACAAAAAACATTATGCAAATTGTGGGTCAATTTTTTTCACCTATTAAAATCGATAGTACTGTCAAGGAGTTTCATTGGCCACCATGGAACCATTTCACAGTAAATGTCATAGTGACATCGCATTAATTAACAAGGAAAGTCGTAATGACTTTTCCTTTGAAAAGATTCCATGGTAGTGGCCCATGACTTAAATTCCTTGACTGTACTCGTCATTCTGAGTACTCGTAGATATAACATAAATATTTCAAAATCTTAGAAAAAAAGTTTGGGTACAACTTTTAAGAGACTGGCCCATTATTATTATTATTATATAAACTTTTCTTATACAGGAAGTCTCTGGACATGGGGCTTTAAATCCGGGGTTTGATTCTAGTCACATAACTGAGCTACTTTACTTCTGCTACTTTATAAAAATATCATCATCATCATCATCCCAGCCTATATACGTCCCACTGCTGGGCACAGGCCTCCTCTCAGAACAAGAGGGCTTGGGCCATAGTTCCCACGCGGGCCCAGTGCGGTTTGGGAACTTCACACGCACCATTGAATTTCTTCGCAGGTTTGTGCAGGTTTCCTCACGATGTTTTCCTTCACCGCAAAGCTCGTGGTAAATTTCAAATGTAATTCCGCACATGAATTTCGAAAAACTCAGAGGTGCGAGCCGGGGTTTGAACCCACGACCCTCTGTTTGAGAGGCGATAGGTCAAACCACTAGGCCACCACGGCTTATAAAAATATGACCACTGTTAATTTCATTTTTAGGGTTCCGTACCTCAAAAGGAAAAACGGAACCCTTATAGGATCACTTTTTGTCCGTCTGTCTGGCAAGACCCTTTTTCTCGGGAACGCGTAGAGGTATCAAGCTGAAATTTGTATCAAATACTGTCTACTGTACCTTGGAGCTGTGAAAAAATCAAACTTCAAAGCCAACGCAATCAAAAGATGCAGCCGTTTATGCTGCAAATTTCCGCAAATTTTCGAAACTCGCAAGGGAATCAAAACCTACAGGGTACTTCCCGTGAACTCAGAATCCTGAAATAATGTTAACCGCTGAACTAATGTTGTTCAGTTTGAGGAGTATGACCTATGTTTTAATTATTTGCTTATATTACAGGCCACACTACTTACCTACGAAACTATAATTCTTTTTTTTTACTACCATTAAAATTTCAATTCCATACATTGTATGTTCAACACGTTAGTAGCAATAAACATACAAACGTACAAATCGTAAGATAACCTTTCATTCCGTCCGCGTAGCGATGAGCATGAAATATCTACAATTTGTTCTCAACCAATAACAAACAGTTTTGCTGTTCTCCAACAAACCACCGTTCAACTTTCAACCATATACCGTTGGGGTAGAGATGAGATAAACTCTGTGTGATGGCAAAATAACGTTGTAATTTCTTGAGGTCACCACGCTTTCTTAACTAGGTAATCACGGCGGTTCTGCTTGCAAATTGAATATGAGAGGTATGGCTTGTTTATGGGTAGGACTGCTCTAGAAAGGTTTATAGGAGGGCCCATGATGCTAAATGGGGTTTACTAGAACGTCGTGGGGAACTCCCACTACAAATGCGAAAGTTTGTAAGTCTGTTTGTTATCTTTTCGCGTCTAAACCACTGAACCGATTTAGATGTTCGGTATACAGATAGTTTGTGTCCTAGGGAAGGATATAGGATAGTTTTTATGCCATAAAATGCATAGTTCCCACGGGATGGAAGGAATTCTATGTAGACGGAGTCGTGGGTAGCAGCTATTTTTTTTCACACAAGAACCTTTTCTATAATGTATAAGAAAACTTAAAAAAAGAAGGTTGAGATTGGTAAAGTTGTTCTCAAGTTAGGGCGTGGCTAAGAGAAAATCCATACTAATAATACTGAGCAGCAATAAATCTGGCCCTCAAATGTATGCAGTAATAGGTAATTATGTATGTAGAAAGGGCCAAATTTTGTGCCGCTTTCATTATAAATGTGAAAGTGTGTGTGTTTGTCCGTCTTTCATGTCGGAACGGAGAAACGGATTGACGTGATTTTTGGCATAGATATAGTTTATGGGCCATAGAGTGGCATACTCGTAGACTACTTTTAATCCCGGAAAAATGCACAGTTCCCGAGGGAACAGCGCGCGATAAACTAATTCCACGGCTAGTAGCTAACGGCGAAAGCTAGTAAATAAATAAATGAATCCTGGTACAATTAACGCCAATTGACCAAGTCCCAAACTAAGCGAAGCTTGTACTATGGGTACTATGGCAACAGATAAATTAAACATACCTAAGTACTTATGATTATAACCAACAAAGAGTTAGAAAATCCCGATTTTGTCACTTCAAAGTTCAATATATCAAAGACAGCTAAACCGTTTTGAATGAAATATGTTTTAGAACCATCGCTAGAACACCTGCTTAAATAAATGCATGCATATCGGTCCACCCGTTTAAGAGCTGCGGTGCCACAGACAGACACACATATATAGCAGTCAAACTTATTAAACGACCAAGAGTCGAGAATTGGTATAATTCATACAATATCTGCCCTGACGGGATCAAACTTGTGACCTCAAAGTTTATGGTCAGTTTCTCTAACTAAGCAATGGGCTACCGGTCATCAAATAGGTATTCATTTAAATATATAACTAACTTGATTTGATTTGTGGTATTTATATAGTAAAGAGTGAAGAACTATTTACGTTTGTTTTACATTTTTTAAGGCTCTGGAAAAATTATAATTTATTGGTGTTCTTTTTATAATTTTTATTTTTATAGTAACATATATAGATATATTTAGTTAAGGTTTCTTATGTAAGTTTTCTTTGTCTTATTTTTAACTATTAATTTCATTAGACATAATTGTACCTATTTATCTGTTTTTGCGGGATGTAGACCACGATTACTTTTAATGAAGGGAAGTAGTCTAAATTTATACTGAAGATAGGAAAATTGACTCAAAGGAATTTATTGACAGGGTATATACTCAGTAAGAGTTTCATGTATTTTTATATTTAGGGTTCCGTACCCATTTGGTGACACGTACGGAACTCTACCTATTACTCAGACACCACTGTCTGTCCGTCCATCCGTCTGTCAGAGGGCTCTATCTCTTTTGTCGTAATAGTTAGACACATGAAATTTACACAGATTATGTATTACTGTGGCCGCTATAACAACAAATACTAAAAACAAAATAATCTAAATATTTAAAAGTGGGGCTCCCATACAACAAACGTGATTGTTTGGCCGTTGTTTGCTTGATTTAAAAACGGAATCAAGTAGACGCTTAAATATTCACAGAATCTTTTTGTATAATCACTTTAAAAATAAATAATTAAAATAAAATAAATATTTAAGGCGGGCGTCCATACAACAAACTAGTTTTTTGCCGTTTTTTTTTGCTAATTTCTACTGTTTTTTTTTTATTCGATTGGATGGCAAACGAGCAAGTGGGTCTCCTGATGGTAAGAGATCACCACCGCCCATAGACACCTGCAACACCAGGGGGATTGCACATGCGTTGCCAACCTAGAGGCCTAAAATGGGATACCTCAAGTGCCAGTAATTTCACCGGCTGTCTTACTCTCCACGCCGAAACACAACAGTGCAAGCACTGCTGCTTCACGGCAGGATTAACGAGCAAGATGGTGGTAGCAATCCGGGCGGACCTTGCACAAGGTCCTACCACCTGCAAATGCAAATGTTGTATAGATAATGGTACGGAACCCGTGCGCGAGTCCAACTCGCACTTTTTTATTTTGTTGTATTTGTGTGTCTTTCTGAATGAGATTAAGTGTCTTCTTTCTTTAAGAAACATTATACTCGTATACTATATGATATACTTATAAGTGCTTGTTATAATTCCGTCAGATGTTTGTCATTTGTCACGCAATGTTCTTGTACTTTTTTGAACAGTCATTGACAGAATTTTACACTCATTCCCACATATTGTGTCAATGATGGATGATGACGACGATCGGATGGCTTGGGCCGTCGAACCCATGCGGGCCCAGTGCGGATTGGGAATTTCAAGCACACCAATTAATTGCTTCACATTTTTTTTCCAGAATAAAAATGTTTTTTTTTCGTAGGTAAGTAAATATTATCTTCAAAGTCATCGTTAAAGATCAAATATAAAATTTACAAACTTGACGAGTGAGATAGACGTGACACATTAGTGAGACATAAAAACTCACTTTTTCAACCTACTTTTGCTAAATGTGTGTGAATTAAAAACGCTTTACGTACGGACATTAAAAAAACGTCATAAAATAAGCACATTTACACGGTTTTACTGCGCGTAATTAATTACCTTAATTCTTGATTATCTTTTAGACGACCAGATGGCCTAGTGGTTAGAGAACCTGACTACGAAGATTGAGGTCCCGGGTTCGATTCCCGTGTCGGGGCAGATATTTGTATGAAAAATACGAATGTTTGTTCTCGGGTCTTGGGTGTTTAATATGTATTTAAGTATGTATCTATCTATATAATTATATTTATCCGTTGCTTAGTACCCATAACACAAGCTTTGCTAAGCTTACTTTGGGACTAGGTCAATTGGTGTGAATTGTCCCGTGATATTTATTTATTTATTTATTTATTTTAAACAGTAAGAGTTGGGCCACGAGTGTCTTAGAGAAATTAACTTCATTTGACCTATTGAATGTTCTCAAGTCAACGGAAATGAAAAATAACATGGTGTACAACGAGTTAACAGGAATCTTGTGCCACTTAACACAGATTTTATGCGGTAGAGCCTTACTGTAACCACTTGCTGGCTGCAATACGAATGGGCCGGCTGGACCGGGTTAGTACCACACTCCCACAGAATACCGGCGTGAAATAATAGTTTTGTTACTGTATTTCGTACGATGAGTGGGCGATCCGGAGGCCCAACGACAGAACGAAAAAACAAAAAGAGTAATAACATAACATGATACTCGTTTTACATCGATAGTAACGATAGAGCTATATTTTCTAAAAAAAAATTGAAAGAATACGATATTGTGGCATTTAAGATCTCAAAAAACTGTTTACGGTTTCGTGCTAGTGCTGCGCTCTGACGGCAGAAAATTTAAGTAATACTCCCTATTTCACTAATTGCTCATCCAGTGTCATCACAGCAGTATGGTGCTTGCACAGTGTATATACCTATATATATAGATGCCTTGTAGAGCGCGCGTCTGTGTGAGTGTGTTCGTTTCGATCGTAGCTTCGTAGCTTCCATACTGCTTTAGCTTATAATATACTGTGCAAGCACCATACTGCTGTGATGACACTGGATGACACAATTAATGGCACACACGGCCAGTACCGCGAGACCCCCTTAGAGGCCGTGTAGAGCGCGCGTCTGTGTGAGTGTGTTCGTTTCGATTATAGCTTCGTAGCTTCCATACTGCTTTAGATTATATATATATATATATATATATATATATATATATATATATATATATATATATATATATATATATGTATATACTGTGGTGCTTGTATGGTTAAATAACTTCTTACCCGCAACTCCGTCCGCGCAGAATTCGTATATCACTAGCCCGCGGGAACTATGCAATTTTCTGGGATAAAAACTAACCTATATATATTCTGATATATAACATACTATCCGTACGCGCAGAATCCCGCGGGAACTATGCAAATTTCCGGGATAAAAACTATCCTATTTCCTTCCCCCGGGACTCAAACTATCTGGATCAGTTCAGCGGTTTAGACGTGATGAGATAACAAACAACATACAAACTGTCGCATTTATAATGTTGAACCTGTAAACTAGGGGTCTAGAGGTGTAGAGTAGAGAGGGGGGTAGAGACAGGGGGAGTAGAGTTAGAGGGAGAAAAACTAGGTCGGACCTACTTAGCCTAGCGGTACGTTGCCTATCTTAATTGTAACATTGGTAACCCTGTTAATATGACAACATTCTAAAGTGACTCAAAACGCGTTCGCAGCCGCAAGTAAGCCACAGTTTTGTGATTTCGCTCATTTGACGGCACAGGTCAATGACACACTCAGTGTGTGAGAAAAAGTGCTTTCTGTTGTGACGTCACTTGGACTATACCTTGTTTATATTGACCCTAGTTTGCCAGTGTTTTTGAATGTTTGAGAGGTCAGCTTAATGGAACATTATTTTGCTCAAAACATTTTTTTTTAGAAGAGGTATAATTCTTGCTATTCTCTAGGAAACAGAATGTGGGACTATCAATGTGTAATTTATTTTTCTTCTTACAAGCTCTTATTTCAAAGTAAAATTAATTACAACTGTTTCGTAAAAACCTCTTTTTGATAAGAATGTTTGAGCTATGGTTTACATATTAAATTTTCAAATCATTTTTAGACCACTTCCTTTTCTTAAAGTCCGGTAATAATAACTAATAAATAATAGTAACCTCACAGTGACATAACACACTATATACTGCAAAAAATGTATTTAAAATGTTTTTTAATAACTTTTTTTTACATAAAACTGACCTGCGATCGAATTATTTTTTAATTAATTAATTTAAATTTCTCATTAGTTATATACTTACTATGTAGGTACACTATTCTCCGACCTTCTCCGACGAGACCCGAGCGTGCGTCCACGCTTTCGCCGATCATAGTTGCCATGAATCATTTCAAATTAGGAATCTTCACGGGATTCGTCACGCATCGGCACCGCTTTCCCGCGCGTTTGTTTGCCATCTTTGTATTTGGCCATCTGTCAAAACGGGCTCAAAAAGCTCCCTTCCGAATTCAGACCTTGTGGCAAAATTTTAAGATTCCGACTTGTTTAACGGAAAAAAACGTGCTGTTCTAAGTTTACTTTTAAGTTCATCCAGGATTATCCTTTCGCGTGATTGTAACCAGCCAATAGCGAGTCTTACCTGCGCGCTGAGTATTCGTACCTACCAATACCGATAGGAACTGTCTCGAGAACACTAAAATTTAGGCTCTACTTAATAATTTTAGCCGGTAAATTGTTTTGGGTTCAATTTTCGTTCGTTTGTTTATATTTAATTCAATTGTATTAAAACTGGTTTAAGAGTAATGCACTATTTAGGTTTAAGAATAATGCACTGTTTGATGCCCAAATAAAAATTAAAACATTGTATTTTCTTGTCAACAGGGCATGCGTCAGCGTCGTGCCGCTTCCCGGGTGCGCCGGCGCACAGCCGCGTCACGTTCTCTGACGAGGCGCTGGCTGAGGGCGCGGTGGCCACGTACGCCTGCGAGCGTGGCTTTGAGCTGCTGGGGCCTTCGCGCCGCGTCTGCGGGCCCGAGGGCCGCTGGGCGCCCGACGGGATACCCTTCTGCGGTGAGTCATACACGGCTTTAGCGCCTACGCTAGCTGGCGCGGGCGCACTCCTGCGGGCTCGAGGGCCGCTGGGCGCCCGACGGGATAGCGGTGAGTCATACACGGCTTTAGCGCCTACGCTAGCTGGCGCGGGCGCACTCCTGCGGGCCCGAGGGCCGCTGGGCGCCCGACGGGATAGCGGTGAGTCATACACGGCTTTAGCGCCTACGCTAGCTGGCGCGGGTGCACGGAGCGGGCGCACTCCTGCGGGCCCGAGGGCCGCTGGGCGCCCGACGGGATACCCTTCTGCGGTGAGTCATACACGGCTTTAGCGCCTACGCTAGCTGGCGCGGGTGCACGGGGCGGGCGCACTCCTGCGGGCTCGAGGGCCGCTGGGCGCCCGACGGATAGCGTGAGTCATACACGGCTTTAGCGCCTACGCTAGCTGGCGGGGTGCACGGGCGGGCGCACTCCTGCGGGCTCGAGGGCCGCTGGGCGCCCGACGGGATAGCGGTGAGTCATACACGGCTTTAGCGCCTACGCTAGCTGACGCGGGTGCACGGAGCGGGCGCACTCCTGCGGGCTCGAGGGCCGCTGGGCGCCCGACGGGATAGCGGTGAGTCATACACGGCTTTAGCGCCTACGCTAGCTGGCGCGGGTGCACCACGGAGCGGGCGCACTCCTGCGGGCTCGAGGGCCGCTGGGCGCCCGACGGGATAGCGGTGAGTCATACACGGCTTTAGCGCCTACGCTAGCTGGCGCGGGTGCACGGAGCGGGCGCACTCCTGCGGGCTCGAGGGCCGCTGGGCGCCCGACGGGGATAGCGGTGAGTCATACACGGCTTTAGCGCCTACGCTAGCTGGCGCGGGTGCACGGGGCGGGCGCACTCCTGCGGGCTCGAGGGCCGCTGGGCGCCCGACGGGACACCCTTCTGCGGTCATAACATCACTAATAATATAAGGTGCTAATATGTCGGAAGTCCAATTGCTCTCCCTTAGCGTCTAAAGTCCAAGGTCGGCACAATAATCGGCGGCTCAAAGTCGGCATGCTAAGATAAACTACCATACTTGCTGAGCGGCCCGTCCGGCAGCTCGCCCTCTCCAGAAAGCTGCTAAGCCATGAGGCAAACAGTAACAGTCCGTTAAAAAGAAGGTTCTAGGAATACATTTAAGCGTGGTAGGTATAAAAAAATCATGTTACTACTTTAACGAAATATTCCCTCGAATTCGGGATAATATCTCTAAATTTCAACCGTTGTTTGGCGCGGTGGTTTATACTTTAATGAAATAGACGATTATAACATTTCGAAATTCCCACGAGAATTTAGTAAAATCCCAGAACTTTAATTTAACTGCTGTCTGCCGTTCAATTTACCTGTCAAGTATGTACTTAAGGCTAACATAAGGTTATAAAATCCGACTCTAGAGCCGAGAGAGCATTTTAGCACAGAAAAAAACAAACCGCAACCGCAGGCGTCCAAACTTTAAAAACGGACCTTAATTCAAAACACTCGTTATCATAACCTTTATTACATTAATTTAGCTAAACATTACAGCGAGGTAATCGAGAGATCGACCTCCTTTTACTTTCATCGTGAAATCATTCCACATAAGTGCGACTAAAAAGCGGAAGATCCCATCCCACGGCACTCTCTCGCATTGTGCGGGTAAATGGTGATGGCTTTCCTTTGGCTTATCACAGCCGGCGAGATCGGAACCCTGCGACTTTATAATTCCGTACCCAGAAGGGTCTTACTGCCACAGATAAAATAGTTTCTACGCAGATGCGTGAATGTGGCGAAAAACGGAACTAACGCGGCTACTTTTATTTTTGGTTGAGGCGAGATCGGAACCCTGCGACTTTAGAATCCCGTACCCAGAAGGGTCTTGTTGCCACAGATTATAATAGTTTCTATGCAACAGACGTATTCTCTGCGGTGTAATTCCAGACAGAATAAACGTTGGTAAAAAGTGTCGTGTAAAAGAAGAGCCATTTGTGGCCTACTACCAAAATAAAAGTTGGTGAAAAGTGTCATGTAAACGAGGCCATTGGGGCTTATATACCTAGCAGAATAAAGGTGGTAAAGAGATGATAATCCTTTAAGATAACATTAGATAAGGAGCCTTTTGCGGTCTACTATCAGAATAAAAGTTGGTAAAAAGTGTCATGTAGAAGAGCCCTGGGCAGCCTACTACCACAATAAAAGTTATTAAATAGTGGCATTCTTTGTTTTTCCTTTTTGTACCATCAGCCAAATATGTGATCTACCACCCTAAAGTTGATAATCGTTTGCATTTCCTAAATAATAATGCCATTGATCTTCATTTGTCTAAGATGCCAATAGACGTGTGACAGCCAATTCGACTTTAGCAACATACTTAATTCATTTGACAGGAACTGGTTTCAAAATTTATCGACCACTTATTTGGCTGATGGTATAATAAAGAGTAACTAGGTAAATATAAACATACAAAGATGTCAAAAGCCCTGTGCGGCCTACTTACAGAACAAATGTTTCGATTACGATTTTTTGTGTGAAAGAGGAAGCACTAACAACACGCACAGATGTTCTGTTCGTTGGAGCGCGCAGCTGTGACGTCACAGCGGCCATCTCTCAGCGCAAGCGGTCCGCGACTGCCACGTTAAATACCTGCACATAAGGGCCATTTATGAATTAAGTCACACAATCC
This sequence comes from Choristoneura fumiferana, assembly GCF_025370935.1. Lineage (NCBI taxonomy): Eukaryota > Metazoa > Arthropoda > Insecta > Lepidoptera > Tortricidae > Choristoneura > Choristoneura fumiferana. The sequence continues at coordinate 42,335,381 of NC_133472.1, read as the reverse complement.
TGTCAATTTTAAACCCCCACCCTTGAAACATGTATTGCTATGAAAATTGCAAGTTTGTACAGATGTAGAGAATAGGAAAAGTTCGTATTTACGTTGCTTTCTCAACTAGCTTATTGAAGTTTACTGAAGATAATTGAGATAGCAAGATAAAATGAATTTAACGGACAAAATACGATGGAAAAACATTAATAGATCTGTATTTTGTTCCTATATCACAAACTGCCGGACGATCCTCCCACCATCGTTTTCTACCCTCATCTATACTTGGTTTGGATAGGTATTTAACTAAATGTAAACAAAACAATGTCAATTGGTGTCTTACATATTGAAATTCCCCCATTACACTATGTAATCATTTACATTTTTGAATTGAAATACACTAGTCTAGTTTATATTACAATGATATAGATAAGTAAAATGTTAAAAATCCTTGAATGTACCAAATCTGACAGCTGAAGTTTGTTTACATTTAGTTTAATACCTATCCAAACCAAGTATAGCCCGCACCTACTCGCCACAGAGTGTATGCGGTCAAGTCATAGGCTGTGACAGAAAAAACTACTGAAAACGATTGTGATTCCGAGTGACTTAGACCAGGGTTTCTCAAACTTATGGCTCCACGTACCCCTGTTAAAGTTTCTAGACGACAGCGAACCCCTACCTGCCCCCCCCCCCGAAGAAAGTAATAAAATTGAAATTATTTAAATCATCATCATAATATAATGTACCTATATTATTCATTAATTATTTCAATAAAAGGTAACAAATATAGGTAAGAATCGTCTGGCCAACGAAAATACAAACTGAAACAAACAACAAGGAATAAGTAACTTTGGAGTTGAAATAAAAAATAAAAAAGAAAACCAAAAACCAATCTTAATCATCTCGCCAGTCTTGCAGCCACCATCACGTAAACCTTGTCGCGAACCCCCTACCGTCGAATAGCGAACCCCTAGGGGTTCGCGTACCCCACTTTGAGAAACCCTGACTTAGACAATAAGCCCTCAGAAATCTCAGTTGCACTTGCCACCACCTGCTACGATGGATTGATGGATATGATCACGCAATAAATAACTGTCTACAATGGCGCGCGCACGATCTCAACAACACATTAGACTTTTAACCTTGTGTATTATTGCTAAGGTTCGATTTGTAATACATAAAATATTGACATAGAACTTCGAGCTCGAACTTAAAGCGTTTAGATGGTGCGAGAATTGTGCGTTCCGCGGTACATTGCTGTTGATTGCCTATAACTTATAAATTCATGCCCGCGCGGCCCAGCAATGTAAACGAAACTTGCGTACTTCTCGCTGTGTCTTCGTAACTTTACAGTTGAAATGATATCGATAATTTGATAGTCATTTTTTGTTGACAATGTCAAAGGAATGTGGAACAGTTTGGAGGCTGTGCGGTTGGCGGGATTGTTCGCTTTCTATTGTTATACTGCAAATTGAAAACTTTTATGTGCGTGCGCAGTCTGTTTGTGGTTTTGGTCGCTTCTATCGCTTCCTACTACGGCAGCCTAGTGGTTAGACCTAAAGCCAGGTTTAGCCCTTAATTTGGCAGTGTCAGAATACACATAATTCGAGACTATCTTTTTCTATTATTTTATTGTAGAATTTTTGGACTACAAGGTTTTCTTCAATTGGCAGGTTATCACTTTGCAATCAATATTGTTCCTTATTTACAGGTTGACAATCAACCCTTTAACCGCCACGGTCGGCCACAGCCCACATTTTTTTTTTTCTGAAAATCTTTTGTTTTTATTCGACTGCTTCGATCTTTTTTTTTTGATTCATGGCAAACGAGCAAATGGGTCTCCTGATGGTAAGAGATCACCACCGCCCATAAACATGGTATTGCAGACGCGTTGCCAACCTAGAGGCCTAAGATGGGATATCTCACGTACCAGTAATTCACCGGCTGTCTTACTCTCCACGCCGAAACAACAGTGCAAGCACTGCTGCTTCACGGCAGGATTAGCGAGCAAGATGGTGGTAGCAATCCGGGCGGACCTTGCACAAGGTGCTACCACCTGCAAACGTGTGCATGAACTTCTTTCAATTCTGACAATTTAAGGGGAACACTTTTAAAGTTTTACTGTTTCCAGTAGACCCGTGCTGCTACAATTCTACTCAAAGACAATACAACCGACGAATCCTCTCATCGGAGCTCACGTGACGATGGAGCCGGAAGCTAGGCACTGCAATTCCATGACAGAGCAATGAAACCATGCCGTGTTTTAACTTGTTAGCATTATCTTAGGCTGTACTTTGAACAGTATCAGTATTACGGCAGGCACGGAATTCCAAGACAGAAAAACGTTTATGTAGGTAAAAAACTTAGAAAGACGACCTATTGTATGTAGTAGATGGTAGTAGTGCACAGAATTGTTATGGGACTAAAGTCATTTTTCGAATATGGAACGTCGACTTATCTATACGGCTATACGGACACGTTACTACTACAGTCACCAGCACCAAAATCTGACACAACAAGCGTGCATAAATATCTGATACGACTCTATTTCTAAGGCCGGAAGGACGTGTTAGATATTTTTGGCGCAGTGGCAGATATTATTGCTGGTGACTGTACATACAGCAGGTCATCTTTTTAAGTTTTTACCTGTCCTTGCATTGTTTTGGCTTGCTAGAAAAGTATTATGTAGTATTAGGAGACCAGAATGATGTCAAGGGTCTGTTGAAGGAGCAGTCAAGCAAGTTTCCCAGTTGCCGTGGTTTGTCTTTTTAAATTATTAGTCTATTAAATTTAATAATCGGGTTAAAAAAATCCCAGGAAATGGCTATTAGGTCTTTAATTTATGTGCACAAAACACTTATAATATTATACTTATATATTTAATGGGTTTTACGCAGCCATATTTAATTGGCTAAAAATCTTGACTTGAAATGTCAAATCTTTGAATTATTCATACAATTATAATATGTTAATCTCTACTGACATTTCGGGAAGTGTTTTTTTAGACGAAATATTATTCAAATACTAAGTTAAATGCGGCTATGTATACATTGTCGTCATAAATGTATAATAAAGCGTCAGTATTATTAGCCCTAATTCACACATTCGTATTTCAAGTCGTTTTGGCTTCGAGAACGCGATTGTAAGCCCCACAGGTTTCCTAAAATACTCATAATCATGATGTATATTATAATTATAACAATATTATATAGCTTCTGGATTTGCTTGGTCAAGACAAAACCGACTCGGTTAGGTTAGATTCAGAAGCCTTAGTCTTCGATGTTAGGTTTTTTTATAACAGCTCTATAGGCAAGTAATAGATATTTTCACATAGTAGGTTTGTAGTTATTAAGTAAATAAAAAAAACTTTTATGTTTATTTCTACTGTTTAATAATTATGCAAAGTACGTTATGCTTATTAAATTTATGCCAACTTATCGTTATGCCAATCCACATCATGCGGATTAATATGCGAAGTAACGTTATGCCAATTCAAATAAGGAACATTAATTTTATGCGAATTAATACAGACCTTATAAATCGCTTTTCGCGCCGCCCGCTCATACACTTGTCAGGCCTTAGTGAATCAGGGGCCTACTACGAAATTCGAAAATCGAAGTTCACATTGTACCGTCCTTATCACTCTCGTATTAAATAATATAAGTGTCAGCGAAACGGCAAGATACGATGTATGCAGGTGGATGCCAGTGGCTCAAGTTGCAGGCCACTGACAACAAACCGGACCGGAATGGGGCCAATACGATACTAATCGGAGGTAGGGTTGCTAATACGTCAGGATTTGTCCTGACATGTCAGGATTTTGACCCTTTGTCAGAAATGCGGCCGCACTTGGCAAGTGTCAGGATTTTTAAAAATGGCTTAATTAAATAAAAAAAAACAATATACTTAATGTTTTCGTGATTCACTACACTTATTACAAAGTTTACACAGTTGTTATAAATGAAATATGATAAATGTATGTAGCAATAATTCAACAAAACGAATAATATTACTTTCAAAACATTTTAAAATAGGATAAATTATAGGTAAAGAGGTATCAATAATTTTTTTTGCTTAAAACTTTACTTAGAGAGCCGTGGTGGCCTAGTGGTTTGACCTATCGCCTCTCAAACAGAGGGTCGTGGGTTCAAACCCCGGCTCGCACCTCTGCGTTTTTCGAAGTTCATGTGCGGAATTACATTTGTTGGCCAAATTTTACTAGAAATGTATGAATTAAAAATACTTTAATTGCGGACTTAAAAAAATATAGCATAAGTAGTTATTAAAAAACTGAGGTTTTTTATGTCTCTTTTATGTGAGTGTTAAAGTTTGTGAATTTTATAATTTGACCCTTAATTTCATTTTCATCAATTTCATTTAATTTTAATTTAATTTCATTGTTGCCCGCGGCTCCGTCCGCGTAGGAGTATGAAAAATAGTTTGACATCCTATTCTCAGACCTACCGAATACACACAAAAAAAAAACATAAAAATCAGTCAAGTCGTTTCGGAGGAGTTTGGTTACAACACTATCACACGAGAATTATATATATTAAAAGAAGATTTAACTAATCGAGAATTCGAAAGTCGATGAACACGTGTTGTAATAAGTGAGCAAGAATCTCGACAGATGTGAACTCCAAAGATCAAATTCCGAAAAAAGCTACACTTAAAGGTTTCTGTACTAAAACTAGTTGTCGCTGACTGAAACCTACGAGGTAATGTAGTGATATGTGTAGAGTTCCCAATCCACACTGGAACTGCGTGGGAACTATCCATTCTCATTCTGAGAAGAAGCCTGTGCCCAAAGCGCCGCAAATGGCTTTTTAATATGTCACTTTTATACTAGCAGCGCTTTCGGACAAACCATTGTTGCCCAGAAGTCTAAGAATGCGCAGTAACAAACTAAGCAGAAAAAAAAACATTCGAAACAATAATTATATTACAGTACGATTTACAATGTCATTATCAAAAGCGCTTTGCAGCGAGCGAGTCGATTGGAGTCGATTATAATCGAGTCGAGTCGAGTCGATGACACAGTCGGGTCGCGCCACCGTTAGCGACAAGTGTTGGCCCACTTACCGCCTCGCCGTTACTCGCAGGGTTGCCAGACGCGAGTTATTTTTCATCATCATCATGTCAGCCGAAAGACGTCCACTGCTGGACATAGGCCTCCCCCAAAGGCTCTCCGCTCAGAATGATGTGCTAGTGGAGAGTTATTTTTACGAGATTTTATTTAGCTTGCCCTGTTTGTTTATTTATTTGTTTGTTTGGGTCAAATCTTGGAAGCCAAATTTGACCCACTTCCAGTGCTCCGATTAACTTTCAATTTGGCATACTTATGTAAATCTGGTGACAATACAATAATCTAGTAGTGACATCCTGGTAGTCCGGCCAGGATCGTCTCCGCAGAACGGAACTCTTCAACGTTAATGACGGATTGAAAGTACGGATATGCAGTTTAGATGACAACGCAAGTACAGTCATCAAAAAGAACAATCAGTAAAAAAAGCTTGTATTATTACTTTATAGCCTTAAGCATGTCTTAAGCTACACAATAGTATAAACACAATAATATATTTTTAGATATGATAAAAAATCAATTAAACAAAATTTCGAAATTATAAGTACTTCCAAGCAGAAAAATGCTAACTTGAAATACAATAACAATCAAAACTACTGTCCACCAGGATATCGTCAAAAATGAATTCTTGTTTAAGTACGTAAACTCAGGAAAAATACAAGTTCTATAGAAATTTGTTTCTTAATATATCGCACCTTGAGAACATTATACAGCGTGTATTTTTGATATTACCTCAAACTGCAACCAGACGAAGATTTATTTAGAATTAACTACCAGAGCGTAATAATTTTTTTAAATATTTTCGAGCATCAACGTAGTGCGTACAATAATTTGATACGAGAGAGAAGCTTTTTGTGACAGCTGTCACGTCAACAAGTGCGAAGTTTTGAATAAAAACAAAGTAGTATCACGTAGTGATATAAGTCTACATTTTTTACTAAAACATAATAAAGTGTGATTATTAGGGCCTTCACTAACTACCCTTAAAGTTTGAGGTTGATCAAAAATACACGCTGTATACCTATTATGTCAGCTCGCAAAATTAAACTATAGGTAGAGACATTCACGATGACGCGTGCCGTGGTTCTTATTACAATGTCATTAATGTCTAATTTTGTCAAAATCACGCGTCTTCGTGGATGGCACTAGGTATATGTGTCAAAATGCTTTTAAATTGACGGTTTCATACTCAAAGTGCGATATTTCAGCACAATTACATTTTGACTAAATTCATTTTGGACCTTACTAATTTCGGTCCGAATTCAAAATACTCAATTTACGTGGACGACTTTCCATTTGTACTGAATGACAGTAAATCCGTCTTTGGCTTTGAGAGAACAGCGGGGCTATTACGAAATTCAAAAATTGAAGTTCGTATCGTACCGTCGCGCCGACGCTTATATTATTTAATACGAAAGTGAGAGGGACGATACGGTACAAACTTCGTTTTTCGAATTTCGCATCGCAACGTCCCTAATTCTCAGCCGGGACGTCAAAATACAAAGTGAGAATTTTGCACTGCGTAGTATAGGGCCTTTGTGAGTTGACACCCCTGCCTGCGCGTGTGTACTACAGCGGACCTCAATGGCCGCTCTCCAACCCGCGGCCCGCGGCCCGCACCTCGCGTAGTGTTGTAACGATTCATTGAGATCACCATATCATGTACGAGTATAATAGGTGATAAATTTAGTTAATTACCTGTTCTATGTAGTAACGTGTCTGTATAGATAAGTCAGTATTCAATTCCATGTTCGATGACTTAAGTCTATCAATTCTGTGCACTAGACATACGAATACATGCAACAGGTCACCTACGACGAGTAATACCTGTTCATAGTCAGCTAACATTCTTTTTTTTATTCAATAAAAAAGGTGAAGTTGCTTGAGTCTACAAAATACTTTCTGATAAATTTTTGAAGAAAACAAAATGTCATTTAATAGATTTTTTTAATTCAATTAACCGTCACAAAACAAAGTATGTATGTACGTAAATGCGTATGTAGGTACTTAATATCAAAAAAATACAAATTCAATGACAAGTAAAGTTATTGGGTAGATATTATCTACTTTTACAAAGATTTATAGGATATTATTATTTACCAAAGGTATTGTTCATTTATTTATGAATCTGCTTACGTCTTTCACAATTGTATCTCTAGCTGTCACTGGAGATCTAAAAAACATTTATTTAATGTTTTAATCTAGTATACACTAGAGTGACTAGAGTTTACCCGCGGTTTGGCACGCCTAAACTATTTGATCTGATAGTGACAATTGAAATTCCGGGATTCTACAAATTCCCCTGAGAATTTCCAAAATTTACATATGTACATATATTGGTCGTCATTGAGGTTGTAAAAAAGTAAAAAAAGGTTTATTAAAACAACTACGTGTTAAGAACAACTGTCCAAAATTTCAACTTTAAGCCCAGCGGTTGAAATTTCAAGATTTTACCCCTATCCCGTGGGAATATCGGAATAAAAATTAGGCTATGTGTTATTCCAGACATTCAGCTATCTACGTATCAAATTTTATCCAAATGCGTCCAGCCGTTTTAGCGTGATGGAGTAACAAACATACACACACACAAACTTCCGCATTTATTTCGCGTTTCGGATCCATAAATGTAAAAAAACAGCCAAGCGTGAGTTGGCACGTAAGTGTAGCACTGACCGTTAATCTCTGCGCGCTCGCCATTAGTATGAAGTTTGACGCATGCGTGTCAGCTACGTGCGTGTGCCCACTAGACCGGCTAACGACGCATGAACCACGCAACGTCTGATATATCTTGACACCTCAATTAGGTACATTAATCTCAAATAAATTTGACAAAGTGTCAAGTTGGCGTAAATAATAGATAATTAACTTGCTTCGCCAAACCAAAAGAAACTTAAAGCGTAAGAGCTTAAGGTATAAAATGCTGTAGTGGTGATCAAGGATCTAGGGTAATGCGCGTGAGGGGATTATTGTCAAAAAGATGAAACTTTCACAGTTTTACTTTCGTTTGGAATTTCAGTTTTCGATGGTTATTAAAATATGATTTTTAGCTTTTGTAGGTTCTATTTGAATAGGTAGTTTGTTATATGTGAAAATGAGTTATTTAAAAAATGGAAAGTCTTCTTTCGATTACACAATATCTACAGACGGTCCCCTGGACGTGGTTGACAAATAGTCTCTTGTATAGTTCATGCATGGACAAATGCAAAACCAACTTTTTTCTCGTAAGTCATAGTAAAGTACCTATTTAAATACGTGTCTAACTCGTGCACTGAGGGTTCTGTAAAGTAGGTACTGTTCCTTTGATTCCCTCATCAGACCTGCATACCCTTCTTGGTCAAAGTACACCCTAAGACCCCAAGCCTCGTGTTGACAGGTGTCCATAAGTGGCAGTAATTGCTTCCCATCAGGTGACCTGCATACTCATTTGCCCTCTCTTATATACTTGTATAAAAAAACACAGCTCGGAGTTCCAGTGCCTAGTTTCCGGCTCCATCATCAGATCAGCTCGATAGTACAATTATTATAGCATTAATATATTATTACAAAAATAAATTCTCCTTTTTATCGCAAAAAGATATTAATTTTATTCAAATCGATGAGATTAGAAAACCAGTTACTGTTCTCGTAGACCTAGCCCAGGGATGGTCATGATTAAAGGGCGGATAATGAATGCAAAATGGTGACGAAAGCTGATGGATAAGCTTTTGTCTATTATACTTCAGTTAATATTTTTGTATAAAAATGTATAGAAATTTGAGTGATGCTGGTAATAATGTTCCTAATAATGGTGACGTATCACTTTACGAATACGCACCTCTTACATCTAATAAATAAATAATATAAATATCACGGGACAATTCACACCAATTGACCTAGTCCCAAAGTAAGCTTAGCAAAGCTTGTGTTATGGGTACTAAGCAACGGATAAATATAATTATATAGATAGATACATACTTAAATACATATTAAACACCCAAGAGCCGAGAACAAACATTCGTATTTTTCATACAAATATCTGCCCCGACACGGGAATCGAACCCGGGACCTCAAGCTTCGTAGTCAGGTTCTCTAACCACTAGGCCATCTGGTCGTCTAACTCGTTTCGTCGTCGATCGTCGTCGTTGTCGTCGTCGTCGTGGTCGTTTACATCTGCATGTAGATGTAAAGAGGTCATTTTCCCTACATGAGTGAATAGTGAATTATAAAAGGAAGACACTGAAAATATGTACTTAATATAGAAAAAAATACGATTATTTATTACAACAATAAAATTATCCAACTATTTTTCAATTATGTATTGTTCTCTTTTTTTAAACCAATGAGGGCTATCGTTTTTTGTCTCACTAGATGGCGCACTGTAGCGTGAGGTTTTTAAGCATGGCTTTCAAAGTCTGTTATTACGGGCGTGAAAACAAAGTTTAGATTAAAATCATATTTAATACACCTTAAAACCGTGCCATAAAAATATCGAGCATGCCACAGTGTTGCATAGTCCCGTTTTGTTCGGAAAAAAGGGAGGACAAAGGTTTCCGAAAGACAAAACTGTCTCAAAACACAGACATTCATTGCCCCGGAACGCATATTTGCTATAATTAATTTCAGATATTGCAAAATATTCACAAATTTATTCTAAAGTACAATTCAATAGAATCTGACAATCTTGTAGACACTTCCAGCCTACTAATATAAACAACGGGCTGCCTAAGGCTTTGTGATGTGATTATTATTCTTTTTTGATTCCTTTTAGATGATAATTGCAACAACAGGGACATATATAATCAAGTGTGCCCACGATAGGGTGTCTTAAATATGTAGAAAATTGTCAGATTCTATTGAATTGTACTTTAATTATAAATAAACCCGCGTAGCTCACCCAAAAACTATGAGATTTGACATTTCGGAGACCTCACGCTACACTAGCGCCTCTAGTGGCGAATTCATACGCGATAGCCCTCATTGTAGTCATATCCATATTACGTATATCGTTCGACATGATTTGGACGTAAATTTGTATCTGTCATCCGCCCACTGGTCATGATTCCCATGACCCTCGATCCGCCTTTGCTAAGTGTACAAAAAGATTGTCATAAATTTCGTAAATTTTAAATTGATCCTGATGTCCTCAGTAGACGCGTAGTTGAGTTATCAGCAAGTTCAAACCGTTCTCGGGTCACCAACCTCTCCGTTCGACAAATGTCGCTAATTGCGCAACAAACAGATCTCTAACGGCACTGATTAGAATACACCCTCTAACCGTGTAATGCCAAGGTGAACTGACTTACAAAACTGTATCCATATGGTGTGTATGTAAATACTTACGTATAGTACGTAAAACACAAAAATAATACAAAAAGAAAACAACAAGCAAAAAGAGTACAAAGGCGAACTTATCCCTAAAAGGGATCTTTTCAAGTTAACCTAAACTGTAATGGAAAACTCGAAGATAGGCCATACTTATACTCAGTGCACTTAGTGTAAGTTTTCGGTTACAAAATACGTCTCGATCGCGTTCGCGTTAAAATCTCAATTTGTATGGAAACACGAACATCGCAAACGTTCCGCTAGAGGCGCTGAAATCAGGTTTTCTAGCAACGGTTCTTAGACATGTTTCATCAAAAGCGGTTTAGCCGTTATATTGAACTTTGAAGTGACAAAAACGGGGGTTTTTTCTTAGTTTCGAATATGTGTAAATACATTTCTCTCTCTAATTCCATTGAAATCGTGAACCAAAATGTAACCATCCCGTTTCTCCTGCAGTGTTAAACGTGGCAGCAGGCAAAGCGCCGATGCAAGCTTCCATTGAAGACTCAGGGGTGCCGCAGCGAGCGCTGGACGGGAGCACTGCTGCCGCCTTCAACCCTGACACGTGCACGCTGACAAAGCCCGAGCGCGTACCCTGGTGGTACGTGAACCTACTGGAGCCCTACATGGTACAGCTGGTCAGGCTGGACTTCGGGAAACCTTGCTGCGGTAAGTGTGAAATACAAGCAGCACCAATATCTGATACAACAATGCGTGCATATAAATAAATAAATATCACGAGACAATTCCCACTAGGACTCTATATTTATAGGGCCGGTAGGTCGTGTCAGATATTTTTGCATGCTCCATTGTGGCAGATATTAATGCAGAGGGCCTACCACGCTCTCTTAATACGATTCAGTTTAGGTTCTAAACTGAACTGCATCGCTATTTCGTACCACGACGTTACTTTTGCGATTCAGTTCGAGCACGGTTCAGCGACAGCGATACAGACATTTTCATTCACTCACTTCAAGCGGTTTTCGTACCATGATGCTTAACTTGAGTGGGAATTGAATCGCTTCAGTGTCAAATTTAGCGATTCAGTTTAGGCGCCTAAATTGAACTGCTCTGCGTTTGGATCGTTTATAAAAAGATCATGGTAGGCCCCCAGGTGACTGTACCCACAGAAATATTAACAAACGAATAGTGACCAGTGGCATGGCGCCTCAACAACCGTTTCTCACCGAAGTGTCCAAACTTTTCATGTGATGTCAGCAATAAATACATACCACTGGACACTTGACACCAATGAGGGCTATCGCGTATGAATTCGCCACTAGAGGCGCTAGTGTAGCGTGAGGTCTCCGAAATGTCAAATCTCATAGTTTTTGGGTGAGCTACGCGGGTTTATTTATAATTAGAATAGTTTTGTGAATATTTTGCAATATTTGAAATTAATTATGGCAAATATGCGTTCCAGGGCAATGAATGTCTGTGTTTTGAGACAGTTTTGTCTTTCGGAAACCTTCGTCCTCCCTTTTTTGCGAACAAAACGGGGACTATGCAACACTGTGGTATGCTCGATATTTTTATGGTACGGTTTAAGGTGTATTAAATATGATTTTAATCTAAACTTTGTTTTCACGCCCGTAATAACTGACTTTGAAATCCATACTTAAAAACCTCACGCAACAGTGCGCCATCTAGTGAGACAAAAAACGATAGCCCTCATTTACCTAATTTTATTCTTTCTTAAAAATGAAATAAGCAAAACTGCCCCGGGGCGCCAAAACTTTAAAAACGCCTCTGCCGGGAACATAAGCTTCGTAAGTAGTCAGGTTCTCTAACCACAAGTCAGATAACGTCTCAAAACTAGTGGAGTGGCGCCTCAACCGCCATTTTCCATCGGGTTGTCTAAATTTATCACGTGACGTCAGTGATGATTATGATTGGTTTTTTGGAGTCTTTTCGTATTTTTTATTTCAACTCCAAATTTGTTACTTTTACGGGTATCCCGTGAAACCATATCGAAAATACAATTACTTATTATTATTTATTATTGATTGCTTAGTAGCGACATCTCTTGTCTGGGTGAGCGGTTGGTTCCGAAAGAGTGTGACGTCTCTCGATGAGAGCGGAACATAGATGTCGCTAGTGCTGCTGCATAGTAGCGTAGTAGAAATAAGCAACCTGAGATATGTATGCATAGAAAAATTCGTGTCTAGATTCCTGTCCAGCGGTGGTGTAGGGGTTATAGCACGCAGCACGGATTGCTGAGGACCTGGGTTCGATTCCCAGCGCTGGTCTCTTTTTCTGGTTTTTCTGTGCATCCATGTCTCAGTTTGTATTTTCGATATGGGTCAGTGATGATGCCTATGAAGAATGCTGCGAGGTTTTGCCGACGACATATCTAACTCCACGCTTATCACTACGCTATTGAACTAAGGTATTTGATGTCACGAAATGAAGTAGCCGGTTCAATATTCAGTAGTTCAACATTATAATTCTTACAAGCTTTTATTTAACTTGCCTTGTTTGTTGATGTTGGATCAAATATTGCAAGTTTATTTTGACCCATCCATTGGTCGGATTGACATAATGTAAGTTGAACGACAGCGTAAGCGTACAGTGAGCTAACTTTGGGGGCGGCAGACGTGAACTTGCCTTCGAAATCCAAAAGCTTAATGGTTACTTGACCTGAAATGTATATTTCAGAACTAAATTATTGTAATTATTATTTTAACATTTATGACGGTGGAAGCATTCTACACTTCCACTGAACGTAGATATAAGTAGTTAGTGTTTAGTTTTGTAACTAAGGGACCCCATACATCCCTGTATTATGATTATTTATTTATTTTGTAATTTTTAAGTATTTTATTTGTAATTATATTATTATGAAAAAATGACTTTCTGCCAAGTTTTTGCGGCGCAATCTTCTTGGCAATGATGGTCTTTCCGAAAGCGCTGGTAGTTTAAAAAATGACGTGTAAAAGTGCCCTTTGCGGCCTATTTACTGAATAAATGATCTGATTTGATTTGAAATTTGATACAATCAACAAAAAGTACAATCAGCAAAAAAGCTGTGTTAAAAATTGAAATTTTCACTATAACATATTTCTGACAGGTCATTATCCAACGATGAAACATTGTTGTCCTTCTGATAAAGATCAGTCTGTCACCGCAGACGCCTTACGTTTGTGGCACGATTAGCGTGCGCCCGCGCCGCCCCAGATGCGCGCTCGAGCTCAGATCTCGCGAGGTTTCCACCAATTTGCAGTGTCACTTTCTTGTCGCCCCGCGACTCCGAGATATACCGCCCGGGTTAATAGCGTCGAAGGTTACAACCGAACCATTGTTGTTAGTTGGAAGCATAAATCAAACTTGATAACTGGTAGGATAGGACAGACATGTTTGAAACAAATTATTTGAAGTAAAAGACTACTTTTTAACCCCCAACACAAAAAAGGGGTGTTATAAGTTTGATCGTTATGTGTGTGTCTCACTGTGGCATGTAGCTCCCAAAAGGATAGACCAATTTCGCTGCTTTTTTTTTACCCAAAACCTAGTTTAATCGAGATGTTTCTTAGCTAAGTTTCATTAAAATCTGTTAGGCCGTATTTAAAGTATGAAATTACATAATTATATAAATAAATAATTGTATTCCTAAATGGTGTTTTCTTACTTATTTTTTTGTTAATTTGACATTTTCCTTTATCCGTTGGCAATTACTACTTGTTTGATGGACTAAAATAGCAAGAACTAAAGGTATATCGTGCAGGCAAACCAAATGTGGTAACTTCATTATCGCCTTCCGCACTATGAAATAAATTCAGTAGTGTACGAGTATTATTTTTCCCGTTCCCTTCGCTCAAGGTTTCCTGCTGATGTTTCTAATGTGGCAATAGTGAGCACACCGCCACGCGAGAGACGCTTTTGAGGGTTCCGTACCTGATAACTGGTCATCTATAAATTACGTAATGTCTGGGACCAGAGGCTGTATTGCCTAACGTTTCTGCCGCTCGCGATCGCAATCAAATGACTGATTTGCAGGTGGTAGGACCTTGTGCAAGGTCCGCCCGGATTGCTACCACCATCTTGCTCGCTAATCCTGCCGTGAAACAGCAGTGCTTGCACTGTTGTTTCGGCGTGGAGAGTAAGACAGCCGGTGAAATTACTGGCACTTGAGGTATCCCATCTTAGGCCTCTAGGTTGGCAACGCATCTGCAATCCGCCTGGTGTTGCAGGTGTCTATGGGCGGTGGTGATCTCTTATCATCAGGAGACCCACTTGCTCGTTTGCCATCCAGTTGAATAAAAAAAAATACAAAAACTGGACATCGAACCCGGGACCTCAAGCTTCGTAGTCAGGTTCTCTAACCACTTGGCCATCCGGCCATATCCTGTATTTCTAGCAGAAAAAAACTGTATCAGAATATTCCGCAATTAGGTCATTTTTCAAAAAAGTATACAGAAAAGTAAGACGATTGAATCACTCGAATAATGACCCAATCGTTGCGGATAGCTTACTTTTTATACTGTGAACAGGCCAAGCAACTTTGCCATATTGTCGCGTGTTTTCGCACATAACGATCCATCGTTTCTAGTATAACAGCTTAGGTAATCAGGTGCGGCAATGTTTAATTGACTGTACACCTCCCAAACCTGTTGTTATGTCACGACAATGTAACGTTACCTCGATTGAGCTAATTATACGTGATTTGGGTAGATATTTCCTTTTTAAATTCCTTTTCTCACCAGCGGCCTTTTGATATTTTGCATTATAATGTAGTTTATAAGTATTATATTTAATGTATTTTGTTTTGTTTTGTACATGTTTATTTGTTTGTTTATTTAGTATGGGGTCTATTATTAATGAGCAGGTAAATTTAGTTTCATCTCCCTTGCTACGGCTTGTATCTAATTTCAGCAATGGTAGTTAATAAAACATGCCTTGACAGTAAATAAATAAAAATCAAGGTAGTTTTGATGGACGGTTAAAAAATTTATTAATAATTTGCGCCCGTGTGCAACGCACACCCTGCACTATAGGTAAAGACGCCTCTGTAAATAAGCACCGTTAGAAATCAGAAAACAATCAAAGGCACTCATGCGCATAATTTCTATAACCCTTACCTTATTATCACGAATTGTAGACAGGCTTCAGCGACCGCGGATTGAAGTGAAAGTGGCAAAATAAATCGAGATGAAAGTGAAGCCTTTTGAGAACTTAATGGCCATATTCAATGTACGTTATTCAATAGGCGTAATCTTTTATTTGGCGTTCACACCAGACCAGTTGTAAAGGGGACGAGTCCTTTTGTATGCC
Source organism: Choristoneura fumiferana (assembly GCF_025370935.1). Lineage (NCBI taxonomy): Eukaryota > Metazoa > Arthropoda > Insecta > Lepidoptera > Tortricidae > Choristoneura > Choristoneura fumiferana. Next base: position 42,319,744 of record NC_133472.1, on the reverse strand, counting down.
TTTTAGGGGATAGAGTTGTAAAGGCGCATTTTCTAATATGCAGAATGAGGGCTATCGCGTATGAATTCGCCGCTAGAGTCTCCAAAATGTCAAATCTCATAGTTTTTGGGTGAGCTACGCGGGTTTTTTTATAATTAGAATAATTTTGTGAATATTTTGCAGTACCTTAAATTAACTATGGCAATTATGCGTTACGGGGCAATGAATGTCTGTGTTTTGAGACAGTTTTGTCTTTCGGAAACTTTTGTCCTCCCTTTTTTCCGAAAAAAAACGGGACTACGCAACACTGTGGTTGCTCGATATTTTTATGGTACAGTTTTAAGGTGTATTAAATATGATTTTAATCTAAACTTTGTGTTCACGCCCGTAATAACAGACTTTGAAAGCCAACTTAAAAACCTCACGCAACAGTGGCGCCATCTAGTGAGACAAAAAACGATAGCTCTCATTCGGCGTTTGGCTGTAGGAAAGCGGTAATGATGTTTATGGGCGAGTTCGTACTCCGACTTGCACTTGACCGATTTTCGGGTGGCTGTGACACAACCTTTTTAGGGTTCCGGAGCCAAAATGGCAAAAACGGAACCCTTATAGTTTCGCCATGTCTGTCTGTCTGTCTGTGTGAAATTTGCACGAATATGTACGTAAATTATGCCGACAAAATGGTACAATAAAAATTTCAAAAAAAGTTTTTTTTTAGTGTACCTCCCATAGACGTAAAGTGGGGGTGAATTTTTTTTTCTCATCCAACCTTGTAGTGTGGGGTATCGTTGGATAGGTCTTTTAAAATCATTAGGGGGTTACTAAAACGATTTTTCGATTCAGTGATATGTTTGCAAAATATTCAATTTTAAAGTGCAAAATTTCATCTAAATCGAGCGTCCCCCCCCCCTCTAAAGCCTAAACCGGTGGGTGGAAAATTTAAAAAAAAATCATGATGGTAGTAAGTATATCAAACTTTCAAGAAAAACTATAACGGCTAAGTTTGCTTGAGAACTATTAGTAGTTTATGAGTAAATAGCAGCCTAAGGTATAAAATATACCTAAACTTGGAAGATTCCGTATAAAATACGATATCCTATATATTTTAATACTATTCTATTACAACAAACATAGATATTTTTTATTAATGAATAAAAATAATTAGTCTATTCTATAAACATAAAACATGCTACACAAATACAAAAAAAAACACACTAGGTACAAAGAATCACAATTATCAAAACAAATTACAAAAAAATATTAAAATTACAAATAATAAAATTACATGTCAATTAAAATAAACAAAATAAAATCAACCTAAACCTATAATATAACCTGCAAACTAAGACCTAAACTACAACCTAAAAACCACCATTCCACGTCGTACCCGGCTCAAAGGTGCCCATAATGCCAGCCGCATTTCCCCGCTGTATGGCCAGCGCCACCTGCTGAACCAGGTACGACCCGGAGCGGGGTCGCAACCCCTATCCCGTAGCCTACGGCCCAGCTCCCACACCAAAGATTTCGCTTCAGCTCCCCAAGGACCAGCCGTCTCGACCGCAATATCCTTAGAAAAATATTACTTATTTTTTTCGTACAGGCTACGGGACTTTATTTTGGGCGTGTCCGACACGCTCTTGGCCAGTTTTTGAGGACTGGATCCGCGCGCATCCATCCCGGATCCACCCTCACAGACTTTCGCGTTTATACTTTAATAGGATTATTAACGGCACGATACGATTTCAAACTTCGTAGTTAAAGTCCTAATGGATGGTAAAAATATCTATGTATCAAGCTGGTGAATAACTTGTTTTCACGGCAGTAATTACTGTCCGGAAGTGCCAATTTAGCAATTCGACATGTACGTACGTAACATACCATGGCATAGCCGCGTCGATGCTGTTCCGTCCCATCACTTAAAGCCAAGTATACACTTGTACAGTTGTAATGAATATTTGAAGGGCCCACGGAAAGAACGTGTCTAGTCACCTAAGCAACTTTTTGAGTTATAGCGGTTTGAAAGTTAGTCATCGCGAACAATTACTATGGTTACGATTTATTTAAAAGTGAAAAAAAATAGTGTTATTTTCAAGTTATTTAGCTTATTCAATAGTAAGTAATAATACCTTTTTATTTAATTTTGATTTTACCATTTTATCGGCATACACACATATATTCTTGCAAAATTACAGCTTTCTAGCATTGATAGTCCCCGAGCAAAGCCGCGGACGGACAGACAGATAGACAGACATACAGATAGACAGACAGACATGGCTAAACTATAAGGGTTCCGTTTTTGCCATTTTGGCTCCGGAACTCTAAAAATGGAATAAACTTAGCTGTTAACCACTCCATATCGATTAATATCTTTTGACGACCTTGCCTTGACAATCTTGATGGGTACTGCGGCTGGCTGAAGTAGCATGGCAAATACGAACGTTTTCGAGAAAACACAATGGGATAGGATAGGATTATTCACTCCATCTGTAAAAGCAATCCTGCAAGTAGCTATATGACACGAAACTTTTCTTCACTGTCACTTGTTCAACCAGATGTTTTCAAATGAATCCATTACATTTTGGGTGTCTCGGGATACTTTCAATGTTGCATGGGATAGATCAACCTGAACACCCCTAGTGTATGACGAGGGTCAGATTCAATTTCCTCACGGACAAAGTCACATGCAAAAGCTAGCTTCACACACGGTGTAAACTTTGCTTTACGTTTACGTAATAATTATAGATGAGAAAGTTTTTTACATGGGTGTTTAATGTCTCCGCAAATTGCTATGAAATACGTGAATGACTATAATTGTGTGTGCAATGATACGACGTTATGTTACTGTCATTATTGGGAGGGTGCGAAGTACTAGGTGGGGGTAATGAAATCTATCGCAGCGCTCATAGTGGCCAAAAGAAGAAATAATCTAGGTTCTGTAATCTGTCGTACTCATATGAGTCTGTCATTAACAAAGCAATTTGACTTTAAGTACCTAATTTTAGTAATAGATGTTTGTGTTATGATGCGAGCTTGAATTATTGAACACTGTCCCTGTTTTGTTCTTAATTCCTCTACATCTCGGACATGTCCAGCAACAATTTTCCTTATGAAACAGTTTGTGTGTTATATAATTTTACTATTATTCAAAGAAACCAATAAGATAGCTTTATGTTTTCGTTTTACAGTAAAAGTACAACTAAACATGAAGTAAACAAACCCTGACATAACGAAAATAAAACACACCTTTTGAATAAATTTTACTTACCTCATTTAATTTTAATGGCCAAAAATGAATTCACAACCTTTTGTCCACCCAAATCACGGTATCACAGTAATTTTGTATTATAAATTAATACGTTATAGGTTTGATTTTTGTCACATCGTCTTGAAATTTGGTACGCAAGAAAAGTCGACAAAAAGTACAGTCAGAAATAAAGCTTGTATTAAAAATGAAATTTTTACCAAAAACTTTTGTTTTATCTCAGGAGTGAACAAGCCAGCAGTGATCGTCGTCCGCGTGGGAAACAACCGCCCCGACCTTGGCACCAACCCCATCTGCAACCGCTTCACGGGTTTCCTAGAAGAAGGCCAACCTCTCTTCCTGCCCTGCAACCCGCCCATGCCCGGTGCCTTCGTCAGCGTCCACCTAGAAGCCTCCGCGCCCAGCCAGCTATCAATCTGCGAGGCCTTCGTGTACACAGACCAAGCTTTACCCATCGAAAGATGTCCTCAGTTCAGAGACCAGCCGCCCGGCAGTACGGCGACGTATAACGGGAAATGTTATATCTTCTACGACAGACAGCCGGCGGACTTTAGGGAGGCGCTGGCGTTCTGTCGCTCGAGAGGGGGTTCGTTGGTCGATGAAAGCAACCCAGCGCTCCAGGGGTTCATCAGCTGGGAACTGTGGAGACGGCATCGGTGAGTTGATAATATAAGCCCCTGTGCAGGTTGCTTCGCACGCTTCCGTCCGCTAACTCACGCGGGTGCGACGTGCTGTTCCAACAGGTTTCAATAGAGCAGAGCCCGGCTTCACGCAGTGCTGCTCTATTAGATGACAAGAAACACTCATGCACCCACGCGACTTAGCGGAGGCTCTAACTAAACTATTAGATTCAGGGTTGAATTGAAATTTCAGGATTTCACTAAACTCCTATGGGTATTTTCACAAATTACACATTGGTGTTCATTCACCTTGCATGAAGAATGCTCGTGGAAAAATTGACCGGGGCGGCTGCCCGGGGCTGGAACAGTCAAGGGCAAAGATATCGACACGGGCAAAGTTGCAAAAATATGTATACACGGCCTTAATGTTAAGTGCATAAAGTCGTGTATACATATTTTTGCAACTTTGCCCGTGCCGATATCTTTGCCCTTGACTGTACTACAAAGCGCCACACGCGCCAGATTAACTTAACCACTTTTTGAACACCCATTTTTATCGATCTAAAGGTAAACTAGACTCAGCGTATTAACTTTTATAGACTTATCTCGTAGAAGTGAGTGTGAATATTCTATTTCAAGGATTATACGAGGTTTATGCCATTATTGTTTCTTCCTATTCGCGATTCTGCACAAAATAAATTCCACACACCTGAATTTGATCACATGCGTAATGCTTCACAGTCATTATTTCTACGCAATCTTGTTTCTTCTTATTCGCGATTCTGCACAATATGAATTCCACACAACTGAATTTAATCACATACGTAATGATATTCAGTCATTATTTCTACGCAATCTTGTTTCTTCCTATTCGCGATTCTGCACAATATGAATTCCACACAACTGAATTTAATCACATGCGTTATACTTCACGATTCTGTAATTATTTTTTTAAAAATCTCATACATAACCGGGAATCGAACCCGGACAAAATTGGGGCGGAGAAAAATTTTTTTTTTTTTTAATTTCAATCGTCCCTGTTTATTATTATTATTTTATTTAGGCTGCTGCTGCCTTCGGGAAGCTTCGTCTCAAGGTGTTCCGTTCACATAACTTAAAGCTCGCGACCATGATAATTTTTACCGCGGGAAAAGCGACTCACGCAGTCTGTTTTTTTTTTATTTATAAACGCGACTAGGAAGAAACAAGATATCATAGAAAATAGATAGAATAAAAGATAAAGATAGTATCGTGAAGTATAACGCATGTGAGTAAATTAAGTTGTGTGGAATTCATATTGTGCAGAATCGCGAATAGGAAGAAACAAGATTGCGTAGAAATAATGACTGTGAATCATTACGTATGTGATTAAATTCAGTTGTGTGGAATTCATATTGTCCAGAATCGCGAATAGGAAGAAACAAGACTGCGTAGAAATAATGACTGTGAAGCATTACGCATGTGATCAAATTCAGCTGTGTGGAATTTATTTTGTGCAGAATCGCGAATAGGAAGGAACAATAATGGCATAAACCTCGTATAATCCCTAATGAACACGACCAAAAAAAGGCATGACTCGCCCGGGGTGCCTCGATAGCTAAGGCCTATACGCTAATATGTAATCTTTTTGAATCGCTACTTCTACTTTCAACTTCCTCTGTATATTGTTTTTTTAAGTAATTATTTTCTTTACAAACTGAACTGCAAAAATAAACTTTGCCATATGCGTGGTCGCGTTTATATACAGTTACTAGCTTTTGCCTTGTTTATTCGGTTATCGCGCGCTGTTCCCTCGGGAAGTGTGCATTTTCCGGGATAAAAAATAGCCTATGTCACTCTCGGGCCCATAAACTATCTCTATGCCAAAAATCACGTCGATCCGTCGCTCCGTTACGGCGCGAAAGACGGACAAACACACAAACATACAAACATACTTTCGCATTTATAATATTAGTATGGATTTAACTTTCTATTCCTCTTTATATCAGCCAGGGAAAATGAATCATAAAAAACGATTATGCAAATAAAGAATTTGAAAGGGAAACTATCACATGTAGACTTTACAAGTTAACGAGTATTTAATGGTCGACCAAAACTTACTTCCTTAACCATAGTTACGATATACGTTCTCGGTAAACCGCATAAGCGTGACTGTGTACCTGTTTATGTTTACATGACAACTTTCGAGCGCTAAACCCATAAAGACCCAACTAAAACTTGTCGCTGTTTTGACCTCACAGCGTTCTAAATACAATGAAGATATATGTGTACAGTCACCAGCATTAATATCTGCCACAGCGGAGCGTGCAAAAATATCTGACACGTCCTTCCGGCCTTAGAAATAGAGTCGTATCAGATATTTATGCACGCTTGTTGTGTCATATATTGGTGCTGGTGACTGTACTTCGTGTGTACGCCTTTATGTTTTAAAACTTACATTTAGTGTTGATGCGATTTTGATGTCACGGAAACGACAGACCTCGCGTAACGCGATGGAGCGCGTCGAAAGCTACATGTTTGGATTCTTGCCGCATTTGTCACCGAAGAAGACACTTTTTTATGATTAACAAGTCTTACCTGCGACTTCGCACGCGTTAACTACTAGGCCGAGCAATTGAAATTAAATTATTCCGGGATTACGCCAAAATAATTGCCGAATTGCTGAATTGCCTAATGTTTCTGACTCTCGCAATCGCAATCAAACGACAGTTTTGTATGCGAAATCTGGCATTTGATTGCGATCGCGAGCGTCAGAAACATTAGGCAATACAGCCTCTGTTCTTGTAAGTGTAAAAGTGACGTATTTAAACAGTAACACCGGAAACGACATCAAATTTCCATGCACGTTTGCGTTCGCATAGAAAGCCATCGAAGCTTCTCTTGCATAATCACTGACGAAGCATGAGGTGGTCAATTACCGTCCGCTATACATCTCCGTTACCGAACGGTATACTCGAACGGTTTCAATGATATGTCACTCCATATCGATAACTGTTCGTGTCTCGGGCGGGGGTTAGGTCGGGTATTGGGTTGTAACGTACGTAATAACATGTTATACGGCTGTTGGAGTGCTGTTTGTATGTCGGTCAGTAGGTGCAGTAAATAAGTGATCACTTTTGTACCTTGTCACTTTAACGTAATGTTTGAAAAGCCATACGAAATCATGTAACGACTCAAAGCGACAAGATACAAAAGTGATGACTTATTTATGACCTTGACTGTACTAGGTACGTCGGTTTGGGAATCGAAAATCGGAGCTGATTTTAGGGTTCTCTAGCTCAAAAGGATAAAGGAACCTTATCGGATCCCTTTGTTATACGTAAGCTCGCCATCCAAAACATTTTTCCCAGGAGCAGCGTGTGGGATATTTAGCTGCTAGAAGCTGCTGCTAGTACTAAGAATACAAACACATAAATATCGTCACTACGTCTAAAAAGCTAGTAGTCCAAGGTCAAAAATCTTACCAATTAATCTTAACTTGATACATGAGCATTTCTAAAAAAGTTTGTACATTTGATTTGCGACTCCGAATTGGGTAAAAATTTGCAGGTAGATAGAGTGAACGATACTGAGTTTAAATAACATAGTCTCCCGAAATGTCCCAATTAATTTGTATGGAAAGTTCCTTTTTTGTTACCGCAAATCCATAGAGTTTTGGTAACAAAACAGTAAATTTCCATACAAACCATTTATTACGAACAATAATAACAAACAGTTATTACGACTCAGTCTCGTTCACTCTACATACCTGCAATTTTTTATCCAAATTGGAGTCTCAAATCAAATGTACAAACTTTTTTAGAAATGCTCACTTAGGGTATTTCGATACTAGAAATCCTATCTTACCTATCCTATCCTACTCATGCCTATTGACGCGAAAGTTTGTGAGGATGGATAGATGTTTGGATACATAACCGCTTGTTAGTCCTACACGCTAAAACGGCTTTACAAATTTGGATGAAATGTGGTGTAACATCATTCTAAAAAAATGAAAAAATCTCGGGTGAAAAACGTTTGTGACCAAACTCCTTCGAAACGGTTTGACCGATTTTTATGAAAACTTTTATGTAGATCTGAGGATAGGATGTAAACTATTTTTCATAATTCTACGCGAACGGAGTCACGGGCAACAGCTAGTATATATATATATATATATAATATATTATATATATATATATATTATATATATATATATATATAATATACATGCATAGCAATAGCATGTATATATATACATATATATATATATATATATATATATATATATATATAGCTGGACGTCTGAAATAGTAAATAGGCTTATTTTATACCTGATATTCCCACTGTTTAGTCATGAATGGCATACGTGTTTTGCATGTAACGTTAATGAATTCCACGGAGAGATTTTTGGGAAGTCCTGAAATTTTTATTCAACTACGTTACTTACTTAGATCTATTTTTTTACACGTGCAAAGTCGCAGGTAAAGGTTAGTATGTTTATGAATAAGTTATAACAATTAACAAACAATATAAATAACGACGTGATATTGTTATGGTTTTAACTGTATAGGTAGAGCAACGAGGTAGAGTCATTCACGATGACGCGTGCCATGGTTCTTTAATGTCTAATTTTGACAAAGTCACGTGTCTTCGTGGATGGCACTAGGTATACCAGAGATTATTGTATATAGACGTTTTTAGTAATAAAAAAACAGGTTATACCTTATTGCTTACTGACGTAGCTCATAATGATTTTCCATCGGGAAAAGTCGGATCTCAACGGCATACGATGGCACTCGAAGTGTCAATCAATATTATATTATATAATTGAGCGGCTTTTTATAGCCATTAATATGGAACTTTAATCAAATGTCAAGATGAAAAATGGAAGGCTGTTACGATTAATACGAGGGTCCCGATAAAATACGACGGAAAATCATTAAGCACTATGGTTAGAAAACTTAACCTGTTGACCTGTTGTATGTTTAGTGCACAGATTTGATATGGGACTTAGTTTACGTCATTTACTGAATATGGACCATCGACTTATCTATACTTTGTTTTTTTTTTTAGCATTAGAGAAAAGTGAGCGATCTTGACGTGTCGTTTTATTGAAAAGCTCTTTTGAAAAATAAGTCACAGCAAATAGTAACAATTAGCAAGGAAATGTGATCATTTAGTTTCATGCTTTTGGTATCATAAGTAATAGTTACTCTTTTTTTAAAAGACGCGTCAAGATTGCTTACTCTTTTTCTAATGCTAAATAAAACGAAGTATATACGGGCACGTTACTACTACCCACATACAAGATCATCTTCTCAAGGTTTTTACCTAGATATACTTCTGTACCTTATTTATAACGTTAAAAGTAATTTTAAATTGCATTGCGAAATGTTCCCTGAACGCCAGCTGCGATTCGACGAATGATTTCTGACACTGCGCATTGTTTTGCGATTGAAAAGCGACGCCATTTTGCAATTTGCGAATTTATCCGTGTGATGTGTATTTATAATAAAATAATAGTAGCTTTTGCCCGCGGCTTCGCCCGCGCGGAATTCGGTTATCGCGCGCTGTTCCCTCAGGAACTGTGCATTTTTCTGGGATAAAAAGTAGCCTATAAGTATCACTTTCGGGCCCATAAACTATCTCTATGCTAAAAATCACGTCGAAACGGAGCGACGGATCGAAAGACGGACAAACATTACAAACACACAAACATACAAACATACACAAAGTGCACACACACACGCATTTATAGTATTAATAGTATATATAATATAGTATGGAGTACGATAACATATTTTCAGTGCTATAATGAAACAAGTAGAGAACATTTAAAATCATTAAAAAAAAAATTTCATGATGTCAGTCAGAACGTCGGTTCCTAGATTACTGCTGGAAAATTGCAGCTCAATTGGCTGGAAAACTGGGTAGTTAATAATATTACAGCTGTAATTTACTACTAAGTATTCTACTCATAGATTCTATTCGTATTTCAAGTTTAGAAGATCGTTTTGAAAATCAAATCTTACCTACAATACTTACCTAAGTGTTAATATAATTGCTCTACATTTTAAATATGAGTGACTACCTAGTAGAAAATATCTCTAATTTTGTTGCAGTATTTTGAATGGTATGTATGGATGTAGAATGATAAGTATTTTAGGAATTGCACAATGTAGGTACGATGACGTCATACAACACGACGACCATAATAGAAAGTCCATATTAAATTTCATTTATCTTGGAAGAGATGGAATGCAAACTTCGTTTGTTCGTATCTTCCTTTTTTTTTACAGATATTGGTTTTTAAGTTATTCGTTTTATTTCCCAGTTTTATACCACGTTTAATTATTTAAACGAAAATTGGTTTTCCATGCATACTCCTTATTACCAGGTGTGGCAGGAAACTCCAACCATGCCTTTCACACCTGAAACTGACTTATTGTAATTTGAACTTCAAACTCTATCATAAATGACATAAAGTTTGATGTTCATATATAAAAAAAATTAGGTACTTGGGCGTTAGAAGGATATGCCGACACTAAGCCGACACTATTGGTGACCGTTCATCCGCTATAACTTTAATCTATCGCCGAAGTTAAGCAAACTACAGCGCGGTCAGAACTCGGATGGGTGACCGCTACGATAACTTTTTGTTTTTTTCGCATAAAAAAAGTAAAAGACTAATATTTTCTTACAGAAGCGACAGCAGCAGTCAGTATTGGATGGGCGCAGTGCGGGATCCCCAGGACCCTAACAACTGGAAGTGGGTGAACGGGAATGACGTCACAGTTTCGTTCTGGAACGCGCCGGGAGGGGGCGAGGGGTGTGCGCGCTTCGACGGCAGCAAGGGGTGGCTGTGGGCAGACACCGAATGTGAAGCAAAACTTAACTACATATGCCAGCATCGTAAGTATTTAAGGAGCTTCGGAGCAAAATGCACAAAACGCAAAAGGTAACCAAAGGCAAAATCTACAATAGGTACGCATATTGTACAAAAAGCATTTTGTGAAACAAGCGAGGAGTATATTAACCATTGCCTACCTGGATTTATAAAGATCATAGATCAACAATTTTGAACAGCACCGGCTCTACCTTTTTGTACAAATTGCACGTTTTGCGTATTGTACATTTTGCGAGTAGTGTGACCTTTACAATTTGTATACGCCTTTGCGAATATACTTATGAACATTCCGCGTGTTTCACAATATGCGTTATGTACATTTTGCGTTTTGTACATTTTGCTCCGAAACGTTTGCTGGAGGCGCTGGAGCCAGTGCGTCATTCTGTACAGAGTACAGAGTAGAGTACAGAGTACTGCCCCACTAGTGGCATTCTCTTTGGTATTTACTCTGTGGATGTCGGCTCTGAGTGGGCCACTAGTGCTTATACACTAGTCGTTTATATATGACTGTCATATGCGAGTATATTGAATCGAATAGTAACTAAGTATTATGTAATCTCTGCTGAAGCGATCTGCGAATATGCATTACGTTATTTTTGTGTGCATAGCGAATTGTTATGTATTATAAGTGTTCACTAATTGATAATAAAAAAAATACGCAAACTTTATGACAATTTGACAAAACGATACGATGCCTCTAATCCAGGGTTTCTCAAAGTGGGGTACGCGAACCCCTAGGGGTTCGCGACAAGGTTTACGTAATGGTGGCTGCAAGACTGGCAAGATGATTAAAATTGGTTTTTGGAGTATTTTTGTATTTTTTATTTCAACTCCAAATTTGTTACTTATTTGTTTGATATTTGTTGTTGTTTGTTTCAGTTTGTATTTTCGTTGGCAAGACGATTCATAGATTCTTACCTATATTTGCTACCTTTTATTGAAATAAATAATATACATTATATTATCATGATGATTAAAATTAAAATAAACTTAGTTTCTCCAACAGCCAGTTTTATTACTTTCTTTGGTGGGGGGGGGGGTAGGGGTTCGCTGTCGTCTAGAAACTTTAACAGGGGTACGTGGAGCCATAAGTTTGAGAAACCCTGCTCTAATCAAGCAATAGCGCTTTGTTTTGTTCCATGTAATGTTACGACATCCTTTTCTTATTTATGAGTTTTGTTTCAATTAGGGTTTCTTGAGAGGCGAAATATCGCTAGATGGCGTGAGTGTGAGGCCCGTTAGACAATGTCTTGCAATGATTGGCTAAAGACATCACAATACTAACGCCATCTTTTGCCTGTTAAGAAACCCTCGTTTCGGTCAGTGACGAATGCGGTTATTTTTTGCAAGCAGATTTTTTAGCGATGGTGCTTAGACATGTTTTATCGAAATATATATATCGATATCGATTTTTGAGATATTGAACTTTGAAGTGACAATGTCGGGGGTTTTCCAACTTTTTGTTGGTTAGGTTATTGAATTTTGCGGCTGTAAGGACCTAAAGACCTGAGGCCTTATTGCCTAACGTTTACGGCCTCTGTGCCATGTTAATTTAGTAGTCTGTATCAGGGATGTTACGGAGCTTCGGTTCCGTTTCCGTTAAGTCAGAACTTCCGTTTTATATTAAACATCCGTTTTGGTTCCGGTTCCGTTACTTTTGTAACGGAAGTTCTATCGGATGTAAATGCTTAGCGCGGCGACTGGACATGAGCGGCATACAAAGGGCTAATTATGTAACGTTTCTTACACTCGCGATAACAATCAATTGACAGTTTTTGTATGCGAAAACTATGATTTGATTGTGATCGCGAGTGTCAGAAACTTTACGCAATAAACCCGCATAGTAGACCTATCTTTAACATCTCGTCCGCCTATCACTCAGACTCCGATTCTGGTTCCGGCTCCGTTTTCGGTTCCGATTCCGTTTCAGGTTCCGGTAAACTAAATTGAAAACATCTGGTTTCGCTTTCGGTTCCGATAAAACCACATCCGCGGGTACTGCCTTTTCGCAACGTAACGTTTGGCAGCCTGTTTCATTTCGCAACTTTTTTTGTCGCAAACTCTAAAACTGTAAATATTTCAAGGTTAATAAACAGGCCATCGTGTAGAACCCTTTAGGTTAGGTTAGGTTAGTTTTATAAAAATCCTGAAATATTTACAGTTTCAGAAATATTAAACAGTTGGGAAATGAAAAGTTGCGGAATGAAACAGGTTGCCAAACGTTATTCGCCGAAATATTAGTAAACCCCACATCCGTTACATCCCTGGTCTGTATCTATCTTTGTCGTTCTCAGAGCCGAAGGCGTGCGGGCGTCCCGAGCAGCCCCCGAACTCGACGATGACGACAGAGAGCTTCGAGGTTGGCGCGGCAGTGCAGTACAGCTGCGACCCTGGGCATCTCCTGGTCGGACCGACCGTGCGGACGTGCCTGGACACCGGGTTCTACACGGAGTTCCCGCCTGTGTGCAAACGTAAGTAAACCCTTTGTCTCACAAGAAGCCCTGTAAGATGGTCTTTGAGGTCGTTCAAGTATTGCATAAGCAGAAGGAAATTTTAGTAGGTAGCTTTCGATTCTGCCTCTCCCTTGACAGCAAAAGTACCTTAGCAAAGTTCAATCAACCCCACAACACACAATGGTAAAATGTCCGATTTTGGTTATGGTTATGTTCTTGAAGACTAGAAAAAGAAGAAAACTTAAGAACCTTAAAATATTTTTCGTATTTTAATTCATTATTCAGAATAGTTCTTATCCTGCTTAAGTAATATTATAAAGGCGAAAGTTTGTATATGTAGATGGATGTTAGGATGTTTGTTACTCTTTCACGCCAAAACTACTGAACGGATTTGCATGAAATTTGGTATAGGTACAGGTAATGTATACCCTGGCTACTTTTATCCCGAACTAATAAATGGTGCCAGTGGGATCATACAAGTTTTAAACTACATACTTATTTTGCGCGAGCGAAGCCGCGGGCAAAAGCTAGTATTCATATAATGAGCGTTTTATTTTATTCATATTGCTGACGTAATCACTATCCAGACGCCTCTTTCTGACCCAATCTCATAAAAAAGCTAATACCTACCTGAATAACCTTTTTAAACTTCTATAAAAAAATTGCTTCTGTCCCTTCAGGCATTGAATGCGGCTTCCCGGCGGAGATCGTCCACGGCACGTACGACTTACTGAACGGATCCGTGTCGTACCTGTCGCACGTGCAGTACGCATGCGAGGGGGGGTACGAGATGGTGGGTCGCTCGCGGCTCGTCTGCGACATCGATGAGCGGTGGAACGGGCCGCCGCCACGGTGCGATGGTACGTCAGAAGAATAATATCTAGATAAGATTTGGGTCCATGTCGGCTCGCATTCTTATTGAAAGTCCGATATTTTATTTGTCAGAATGATCGTTTGTCATAACACTTTTTTCGTCGAATCGAATCCAATAATTGTTCAGAATTGTTATAAAACAAACCTAACGTATAGTTTTCTATAGGATGACCGTTTAAAAATTTCAGAAAAATGTAAGGTTTCAGTGGGAAAAAAAGTATGACAAACGACAAAAATTACGGTATCACTAGCGAAGAGTATGCGAACTTTGGCGCTCCCATAAGATATAAAGATTCTATCTATCTATCTCAAGACTAGGCTGGGTTTACGCAAAAGATGTACGAGGAGTGTGTTGTTCATCTTGGGGATTTAATGTGTATTCAAATATGTACTTATATCAATACAATACAATACAAATATTCTTTATTGCACACCATAAATCAGTACAAAAAAACTTATAATATACACTTAGATTCAGGGTAAACTGAACAAGAATTTATGGTTATGTCAAGCAAAAATTGGTGGCGGAAACAGAAACAGAAAACAAGAACGAACAAAAAATCAATAATATTTATACAATACCTACATATACTACTAACATAAAATAGCAATATAAATTGTTAAAAAAGGCCGTAATGGGAGAAAAGGATGAGAAATTAGGAAATAAAATAAATAAACACAGAAAGACTGAGGACAGAGATAAGAAGGCAGTGTCAAGAAGTGAGCCTTGACGAGATTTTTGAAAAAAGGAAGAGATATATATCTAAGAGGATATCTATCTATTTAAGTATGTTTATCCGTTGCTACTACTCATAACCATAACACATGCATACTTTATGGGACTAGGTCAATTGGTGTCAAGTGCTCCGTGGTATTTATTTATTGATTTATTAGACTTTCTGTGCTATTTCGTAACGTTGCAATAAATTATAATTTATCTTTACCTCCAGTGGTGCAATGCGAGACGCCAGCGCAGCCCGCCAACGGGCAAGTGTCTCTGTCGCACAACGCGTCCATATTCGGTGCGGTGGCGGAGTACGCATGCGCACCGGGGTACCGCCTGGTGGGCGCGCGACGGGCCTCCTGCCTCGCCAGTGGACTTTGGGACAAGCCCCAGCCCAAGTGCCAAGGTACAGTGATACCAAGAACCATGTATACCATGTATTCATGGTCCTTGGTGATACTATATATGTCAAACTTATACCGACCACACCAAACCGCTACCTACTCAGTGATACCACCACAAACGCCACAAATTGCTAACTATTCAAAGTGATACCTCCACAAACGCCACAAATCGCTAACTACTTAGTGATAATACCACCTTAAACGCCGCAAATTGCTAACTACTTAGAGTGATACCACCAAAAACGCCGTAATTCGCTAACTTATAACAGTGATACTGCCTTAAATGCCGCAAATCGCAAACTACTAGGTGTGATACCACCACATATACCGCAAAACGCTAACTAGGTACTTACAGTGACTACATAAAGTGACACCCGGAGGTGATACCACCACAACAAACGCACCGCACAAAGTACATAATAATCTTACACAAACTATACGTATACCTTATACGTAATACGTATAAGTAATACTAGAGCAAGCTTGTCTAGACTACAATACAGCTCTCGTCAGGCAAAAGTAACGCACTTACAATCTTACATACCTTTACTCGCATTAAATTAACAGAATCTCATAACTTTACAGCGGAGGAGCGGTCAACAACAACCACTACAACCCCTCCCCCGCCTCCACCTACCACCCCCCGTTTACTCACAACCACCCCCCGCGCAGTCACTACTACAGTCCGTGTTCTTCCCACCCGCCCGCGCGCCTCACCCCGTCCCTCTCCGACGCCATTCGTGGCGCCCGAGCCGACGCGCCGACCGCGCCCGAAGACCACCGAACGGCCAACGACGAGATATGAGACCAAAGTTACAGATGCGCAGGAGTCGCCGACGAGCCACGTGCCGCATATCATTGTGGCTAGCCATCCCAGGGAGAACCAGGTATTTACTAGCAATTACTTTATTAACCAACTTGAAAAAAGGAGGAGGTTCATGTTCCAATGTTTCGCAGGTGGTAGGACCTTGTGCAAGGTCCGCCCGGATTGCTACCACCATCTTGCTCGCTAATCCTGCCGTGAAATAGCAGTGCTTGCATTGTTGTGTTTTGCCGTGGAGAGCAAGACAGCCAGTGAAATTACTGGCACTTGAGGTATCCCATCTTAACATGTTTATGACAATTCTGAACAATTAGGTATTGAATTCAGAGAAAAAGGAGTTATAATAACAAACGATCATTCTGACCAACATTACATACGGGCTTTTAATAAATATGCGAGCCGATATGGATCCAATTTAAACAGGTTTAGCGTTAATGTCTTGTCCGTGTCTAGATCCTGGGCTCCGGAAACAACATCCGTGCGGAGCAAACCCCGCGAGTCAACGTGCCTCAGTCAGTAGACGGCGAGCGGCGAGAGCCAACGGGCGCGCGACTGAACCTCGGCGCGGTCGTGGCGCTGGGGGCCTTCGGAGCTGTCGTATTCCTCGTGGCCATCGTCACCACCATCGTTATACTTGTCAGGAGGTAAGTCTCCCGTCAGTCAAACAGTTTTTTTCGAACGGGCTGTTGCTGCCAGTCTCAGGGGGTTTTACAGCTTGCTGGACAGAGGGGCTGCCAGACGCCGCTCAGCAAGTGGTAGTTTAGCTTAGCATGCTAAAGGGTGGTCCTATTGAGCTAACGGACTTGGACGCTGAAGCTCCGCGTCTACTGCATTGGAATCGAAGCGTACGGAGCGGACGGATTTGTTGCTTTGTATAGATTTCTATGTCGCGGAAATGTTATTTATGTAACCTTTTTGTTTTTCCTTTTTGTACAATAAAGAGCAACAAATCCGTCCGCTCCGTACAGCTCGATTCCGATGCAGTGGACGCGCATCATAAGGGAGAATTTCGCAAGCAATCGGAATTTCAGCCCATCAGTCCATCCTTACAAACTATTAAAACTCTTCGAAGTCGCTATAATCTTGAGAGCGTTTTCAAATTATCCGATCCGATATCGGTTTCGGTATAAAACAACAAGAATTATTTGGAGCCGAAAGGGCTGACAGTGCACCAATGGGGAGACCGAGGAGTGTGACAGAGGAGAGCAGTGGCGTCTATTTTTGGGAACTTATTAACTGCTAGCGAGCTCGCATTAGTGCGCGTTTGATAGCTCGAGACTTGAATTTAAAATAGGGTTCTGTAGCCATTACGAAAAAATTAAGTAATATTTTTCTAAGGATTTCGTATTTTATACGGAATCTTCCAAGTTTAGGTATATTTTATACCTTAGGCTGCTATTTACTCATAAACTACTAATAATTCTCAAGAAAACTTAGCCGTTATAGTTTTCCTTGAATGTTTGATATACTGACTACCATCCTGAATTTTTTCAAATTTTTCCACCCACCGGTTTAGATTTTAGAGGGGGGGGGGCGCTCGATTTTAATAACAATTTGCACTTTAAAGTTGAATATTTCGCAAAAAAATCACTGAATCGAAAAAATGGTTTCAAAAGACCCAACACTATAGGGTTGGATGAGAAAAAAAATCACCCCCACCTTATGGGAGGTACCCTAAAAAAAATTGTTTTTGAATTTTTAATTGTACTATTTTATCGGCATAGTTTACCTATATATTCGTGCAAAATAACCGCTTTCTAGCATTGATAGTCCCTGAGCAAAGTCGCCGACGGACAGACAGTCAGACAGACAGACATGGCGAAACTATAAGGGTTCCGTTTTTGCCATTTTGGCTCCGGAACCCTAAAAACGCGCGCCATTGCGAGCTCGCTACCGGTTAATAGGTTCTTTAAATCGACGTTCTCACTACTCCTCTGTTACAACTCTCCTACGGAACCACAGCTCTGATTTTTAAGAAAAAAGCGAATACAAAAAAGAGAACGATGATAGCAGGTATCAACAATTTAAAATAGATAATACATTATTTTAAACTGAGGAAAAATTGTGCTGAATCTGAAATATGAGTATAATAGAGTTCAAAATGCTATTTCCAAGAGGGTTCCATCAATTGTCACATAGGTACAAACTTGTCAAGGTATAGTAGATATAGTTTGTTCAGCAGCAGCTTGTATGAAAATTAATGAGCAGTTTTTTTTCCTTCTCTTATTTTCGTCTCTCTTGCTTCTGTTTGTGACTATCAGCCCCGTTTAGGAAGGCATTTCTCACCCTGACATAAAGGCTAACCTTACTCTCTACTAACTTAACTATACTACACAAATTAAACGTTAAATTAGACGACAATATTCAGTTATTTTTTACACTATAATACCTACACATGTATTTATCATTGAAATGCTGAATGCGCTGAAAAATTCCACATACTGTTTTACGGTATAGATGTCGCTAGCGTCACTGCTTAAGTGGCTAAATAAGAAACAAACAAGCTGAGATATGTGGTGCATAGGGGAAATTCGTGTCTGTGCCGTTGACCAACAGTGGTGTAGCGGTATAGCACGCGGTACGGAATACCGAGGACCTGGGTTCGATTCCCAGTGTTGGTCTTATTTTTCTGGATTTTCTGTGCATCTATATTTCAGTTTGTATTTTCAATTTAGGTTTTACGGAATGACCGTAAAAGTAAAAAATTGGAATTGGAATAAAAAAATACAAAAAGATTCCAAAAAACCAATCGTAGGTATGTACTTGTTTTTCAGAATTAGCACATTTTGGGTTCTTCTTAAATACTTCGAATCATTATAGCTCTATCGATTTCCGAAGAAAAAAGCGTCCCTATTTTGTTAGGTACTTTTTTTATAGTTTTTGAACAATGGGGACATTTTATTTCATCGTCAAAATCCATGCTCATTGCTGAGCAAAAAAACCCACAATTACCTACCTAATTCTGAAAAAAAAAGTAAAGACTAACACTTGAAATTTAACAAAACCCTCTCTTACGCAATGGATCACAATTCACGAATTAAAGACCTGCCCCCTTATTCATAAACGACAATCAAACCTATTTTAGTTAAAATGCCCTTATCTGTCACTTCGACATTTGTATTTGTTAGAAAGGGACAAAGCATTTGTTAGTTAACATAGGCTTGTTAAGTTTTATGAATAAGGGGGCTAGTGATCGTACTAAGTGGGAGGCCATCCAATACAACGTCTTCTGTAATCACCACTTGAGAAATTTGCTCCCCGACGGCACTGGGGAGCTACTACGAAATACGAAAATCGAAGTTCGTACCGTTCCGTCCCTCTCACTCTCGTATTAAATAATATTAGCGTCAGCGGGACGGCAAGATACGAAGTTTGAATTTTACGCTTCGTATAGAGCCTGTTCTTCGATGTGGCTGCAAACGCCCCCTATACTCGAGTCCTAAATAAGGCGAACTAGATTGACAACTGAAAATGTTACCAGACATAGCAAAAAAAAGGCATAGGAATATTGTCGATACAAATTTGTCGATATAACCTTGTGTAGACGCGGAATGAAAATGTTTGTCACTTTTGGACTTTATTTTCATAGCTTGAAAACGACTAAAAGGATAACAACAAATAATATATAACGTAACGAAAATTTCACAGTAACGGAAATAGTTCCAAGCAAGCCGATGGTAGTTAAGTCGAATAACATATATGAAATGTCAATAAAACAAAATGGTGGATGGCGTCCTTACCGATGTTCAATATTTTTTTCAAAAACTCTCAAATAAAAGATTTCTTCTATTATTTCGTAGTAAGTTCTTTTCTAACATCGATATTAAGTTTTTTTTATATCGATATTACAGCACTGTTATAACTGTGGCAACATTTGTGTGTCAACTGTCAAGTTGGTTCGCCTGGTTCTGGACTCGAGTATAGTTCATCTTCTTCGATGTGGCAAGTTGGGTAACTGGGTGTATGCGCAGCGGTGGCCGGGCGCCGCCGGCGCCAGCGCCGCGATGGGGCGCACTACTGGCGCTGCCGTTCCCGGACCAGCAAGTGGGAAGGCGGGAGTTGGCACGCGCGCCCCGCCACGCCCACCGCGCCGGCCGGTTCAGCAATCCGTTATAGGAGGTATACGGGGTTCGGAGGAAAAACTATAGGTGTCGCTTTCCGTGAACATTCACTGAGATAATAGGAGGCCATGCTCATCCGTAAAGTATGTCTTCTTCGCTGAACATCAGGCGTGATTGCAGTCAAAATGGCTTAATTATAATAAAAAAAATGGCACACCAGTTTTGACCATTTTGGTCTCAACCTCTTTGTCACGTATTGCTGTGAAAATTGCAATTATTGTTGCTGTATCACAAACTGCCTGACCCCCCCCCCCTCCTAAATGTGTGATGTACTTAATTTATGACCCCTACTAGTTCGAGAGGGGTCCGGTTTTAAAATCACGTCTGAAATTATCACTGCGAATCTGAATTTCGAATGAAATACGTAGTTAAAAATATTTCGGTTACATTCCCATAATGTTGGTTAGGGCGGAATTAACCGTTAGGCAAAGAAAGCCATAGGGGCCCCGCGCGCGCAAAAAGGAAATTGAAAATCCTGATCCTGATTGATGGGTCTGAGAAAAAGGCTCTTGACGGACCGACGGAAGTACGGAACCCTAAAGCGAACAAAACAGTGGCCTGGCCTGGTTTACCTGTTTTCCATTTTTTTATAGAGGGTAGTTTAAAGGTATCGTTTCGAATCGGTAGGCATTTTATAGTGTTTGGGCGTTTTTAAAAGAAGGGTACGTTTTATTTATTTATTTAATTTTGGAAAAAGTATGTTTTTTTTCGTACTCAGAATCAAGAGCACAATCGATTCCGATCGCTTAAAAAATGTCCCCATTTTTTCATACAAAATTTTACGAGTCAGTTTTGTCACGCCCATACTGTGTATGAAAAAAACGGCGAAAAACTGTCATTTTTTGGGGACAATTTAAACTATCGGAATCGATTGTGCTCTTGATTCTAAATAGGAAAAGAAAAAGCCATATATTATTACAGATAAAAAAAAAGTTACTCTTTTTTTTTTAACGCCCGTTTACCCGATTACAAAGAAACATAACTTAATTGCACAAAATTTAACAGAGACGATAATCATGACATCAACAGATAGATAACTAGGTAAAGAGAAAGATTTGTTTCTTAATGAAAATCACACATTACATTTCAGACATGTCAAAAATATAAGGGATTTACAAAAAATCGTCAAGAAAAAATAATTACAATAAAAAACGTGATCGACATAAAACAACATCAATTAAAATAACAACAAAAGCATGTCAATAACTGATACAAAACTAAATTCACCCACGCCAAGTTTTCCAATCAAACGTGAATCAAACAAACCAGAAACAAAAACAAATCAAACTTAACGTATAAGCGACATCTACAGATTTTCCGACCGGCAGTCAATACCGAACGTAGAGCATTCGATAAATTGACAGATAAACCGTCAAATTATTGTTGTTTACATTTGGTCCTATGAGCGGGCGCTAGAAGCGAAAGTCCTAAATATGAGGACTGCAATCTACCAATGGATTTTAGTTCAGATTGGCTCAAAAATAAGGATCTCTTCTTTAAAGTTAAAAGGAAATCGATAGAGTACATTTTTGAACAGTTTTAACCATGATTCCAGCTTTGTCAGAAAAAAAATGTGAATTACGTCAAAGCTAGCTCCAAATGGGTTTACAATAAGAAAAAATGAGAAGAAATGAAAAAAAAACTAAAAAGTGGTCCAGAAAGATCCATAGGGCCTGACACATGTCGCCGGTACGGTGCCGTCTACGGTGTCACGGCGCGGCGCCGTCAAACGGCGTCGTGCCGAAACACGGTGCCGCGTACGGTGCCGTACACGGCGCCGCGAACGGCGTCGTACCACGGCGCGGTGCCGTGTACGACGCCGTGCACGGTGCATCGCTTGGTAGTTTAACTAGTTTACGTTTTGCTGCTGAACGCATAACACGCAAGTACAACCATCGGTTCAAATATACAAAACAATTGTCGTTTTAAATATATACAAGTATACAGTTTTTGCCTTGACATGGACAAGAAAAACGTATTCTCCTGCTCCTACTGCTAAGACGACGAATGAAGAAAAACAGAAACGAACATATTGGGTGAATCCATACATGTCTTTAATGAACCATGATGGAGAGATTTTTATGCACTATTTACTTGCGTGTTATGCGTTCAGCAGCAAAACGTAAACTAGTTAAACTACCAAGCGATGCACCGTGCACGGCGTCGTACACGGCACCGCGCCGTGGTACGACGCCGTTCGCGGCGCCGTGTACGGCACCGTACGCGGCACCGTGTTTCGGCACGACGCCGTTTGACGGCGCCGCGCCGTGACACCGTAGACGGCACCGTACCGGCGACATGTGTCCAGGCCCATAATGAGTATCATAAAGCTTTTCTTAAAACCGAATTCCATTAGTGGATTAAAGGCACACATAAACACATAGCACGACGTAATCTTGTTTATGTGTAGTTCCTAAGGTCCTCAAATTTTCCATACCCTGCTGCGAACGCCCGCTCTATATTTTGTTTGCGTCTGCCTCAACAGGCGCGGCACAGAGGGACAAGGACACTAAGCACGTCTAGCACAGGCCGATACTCATTTAGTCGACACACTTTCTTACCATCCCCATAGGAAAGTGACAAACCGACAAATGAGATACGGCGTAGGTACGCTAGCCGTCTCAAGCGTGTGAGGTTGACATGGTGGCTGATAAAGACAAACAGAAGACAAGTTTTTTTTTTGTATCGTGAGCGTCACTCCAGCAGGTCCCTAGCGTTTCGTTTTTCTAGGTTTATCGCATCCGCTTAATGCTTGCTAACTATAGGTAAAGCAGCCAACATGTCATACCGCTGCACGCCAGACAAGCACCGCGCACCTGGCATTTTGAAAAACACATGACGTACAGCTCACTTAACCCGCCATTTTTATACAAAATGACAGCTCACTTCACTCGCCATTTACAAAATGACAGCTCAGTTCACCCGTGTCATTTTTATACAAAATGGCACCTCATATCTTCCGCCACTTTATACAAAATACACTAATCGCACTCTCACCAGTCGTTTTTATACAAAATGACAGCTCATTTCACCGTCATTTTTATACAAAATGGCAGCTCACATCACTGCATCACTTAGCACAAACTTTTATCGGCACTGATACAACGTAGGATTATTAGTCCCAGTTTTGACACATTCTTACGAGTAAATGTTTTCTTATTAAAACAAGAAACTTACTCAGAAGCTGAAAATTAAAAAGACGATTAAGATTTACATGCTATCTAACTATGAGAACAGTGAAGATGAAGGAACATTACTGAAGAAAACACGGACACAAATATTTGTGTTTTTTCTGAGTACCTAATACCACTGCCACTACTTAGTTTTATATCATAGCCAGCACATGGAAAGCCTTAATTTTTGCAGATCCAGACCAGAACACAATTTTAAAAACTGTATATAAAACTCATCGTAACTCGTATTGTACTCGTTATATTATTTTCTCCACATTGCTTTTATTTTATTTATCCAGTGACATATTGATCAAACTTCGATGAAGAAACTCGTTGGAGAATGGAATTTAATTGTTTCATATCTACGTTTATTTATTCTCTAAGCACTGCTAGTTTGACGCATATATAATGGTTTGCAGGTAACAAAAGTACAAAAGGTACAGTAGGTCAAGAAATCGCTACCAACTTCGAAATAAAATCTAATAACTAGGTCTTGCAGAATATTTTATTGTATTGACTAGAGAAAAAAAAAGTTACTTAACTACTTAACCGAATTGATAACGTCCTTTTTTGAAGTCTCCTTTGATTGCGGTTGTAGCGATTACTTTGCCTACTTTATGATGTCTTGGTTTGGTTTGGATATTAAAGCAGCACAACAGTATTTTACATTTCTCCCCACAATCAAGTATCTTGATGAAAAGGGTGCAGGGGCTGGTTTTACCCCTTCTTCCCATCAACAGTAATGTACGGTCACGATCTTTAATGTGTAATTCATTTTGCATAAATATCCTTTGAATTGTCAGAGAGATGACAGATGTATCTTGAGTGGGTCCCAAATTACTTAAAAATCGTGACTGTACCCAACTTGTGTCTCAAGAGCATTGATCCTAAAAACCCTTGTAATTCCAGGAAGCACCATGACGGTAAACGTTACCGCCACCACGTGTCCCCGGACTGCAACACGGTCGCCTCCCTGGACTCTTCGTCTTCAGAATCCCGCTCAGGCCTGAACAGGTACTACCGGCAGGCTTGGGAGGAACTCCACGAGGCCACAGGTGCGAAGGGTAGGAGGAACGACCGTGAAGCGCCGAAGGATGGCTCGGAGCTCGTCGTATCGGACGTGTACCCAGCCCCGAGAGACAAGAGACGACACCACCACCATCACCACCACCGCCAACCGAGGCACCCCGATTGGCACTCACCGCATCGGCCACAGCATAATCATAAACCTAGGTACTAGGGCATACGACGTATGCTGAGTCTGTTATAGCTCTTTTGACGGCCAAAAAATCGTAGTACCATGTAGTACGGAAAGACAGTTGAAATCAGCGCCGCTTCAGTTCAAAGCGGATTTTGTAAGTGTTACATAACGGTGTACAATATCATCACTAATATACTTTTAATAGCTTGTACTTACCACAAAATCGATATCTAATTTTATTTTATGACATGACTAGGTCAGTATTTATATTTCACTAGAGATTTTATATTTTTAATTAAATGTTACGTTGTGGAGCTTATGGCTCGTCTACGGAGGTTCTTAACGCTGCGTGTTTTGATTAGAAGCGATTAACCACGCGATTAACCAACGTTACAAGTTAAGTAAACACATAGAAGCTTGTAAAAAAGGAGATAAGTATTTATTGTGTTGTATATTTGAAAACCGAATCTGCTGCCTGAATATGCTGTATATTGTA
Source organism: Choristoneura fumiferana (assembly GCF_025370935.1). Lineage (NCBI taxonomy): Eukaryota > Metazoa > Arthropoda > Insecta > Lepidoptera > Tortricidae > Choristoneura > Choristoneura fumiferana. The sequence continues at coordinate 42,294,729 of NC_133472.1, read as the reverse complement.
TTCCAATCCAATTTATGACAAGCGTAAACAAAGACGCCATTAACCCTACCGTAGACATTTAGTAATGTGAAAACCTAGAACCTAATGCAGAATAATTAATCTGCTAAGTAAATCGATTATTAATTGAATAGATCAACGTATTTATGTCTATTTTATTATTTACAATACTAGATTTAATTCCAAAGACTGTTTATTCAATTCTAAAAGCAGTAACTATTTTTTAATTTGAAGGAAAGTAAATAAAAGTAATTAATCGATTTTTAAAATGTCAAATTTTCCACCATCTCTACGCCAGTCTATGCTACTAGAGATTATAACACATGTTTCAATCAAGAAATAACGTCAGAATTTTGACGATGATTTTTCAAATGAAAAATAAATATTGAAATCAAGTGAATTATGGTGAAAAGAGTGATTAGACATCTAGTGTAAAGACACGAATTACAGTTAAATGTCTTATTGATTCGATCCAGTGGGTGTTTATACAAGAATTTTGATGAAATCGGTTTGTTTACACTTTTAATAAATTGGATAGGCATGACGTATAGTAAAAATCTATAAAACTTTGACTGAACTGGTTGAATTTAATGGGTAGGTAGAGCTTTTAACTTGAACGCTGGCATTAATTTTTTGGCTGTCAAACTTCTATAACGAGACTGTCAAGGACTTTGAACAAAGCTGGCCGGCGTTAACTGTACTGCACTTTATTTTGGTACTGTCAGCGAAATAAGAGTATACATGCAAATATTTTTCAGAGCATTGGCTAAGTACTTGTGTAGGTATCTTAGTTTTTTTTTCTATTTCAAGACACACTGCGACATGGTCCCATGTCTCTTGCGACTGTCCTTCATTTTCATAAAAATCTGCAATTATGACCTCTATATATTTAATAGAATTCAATAATTGTCTGTTTATTTATTTATATACGACTGATACTGAACTATACTATACTCAGATTTTAAAATAAGCTCACCGTGTTTTTTTCGATAGCTAAACTCCAAGATAATCTCTTTTCAGCTCTATACTTTTTATATACTTATAAATAATATATAGTTAATTTTTTTACCTAGTTACAATGTTGAAAAAATTAAAAAATTTAGGTAGAATCATGATAATAAAATAATAATAACCAAATGAGTTCAATATAGTTGGGCCAGCTTAGTTCGAAGTCCGATCGCGAACCAAATAGCTGTTTAAACAATTGTTATTTGTTAATTAATGCTTAGATCATAAATTAATAGCATAGCCGTACTGGAGATCTGTTGACTTATATTAAGGTACTCATGTATTAGTTCAATCAAAGAAAGCAGTTAGAAACTGAGAATTGATCGCCCATTTAGGGCGTACACTAGATGGCGCGGGTGCAGGTAAAATCCGCACGTGACGCGTGCAGCACAAAACAGATAGGTTACAGAAATCAATCTACATACAAAGTGCGCTCGAGCAACGCACACATAGATACTGTTCACAGACACGATATCTCGGAACGATTGGGACCAGTGCGAGCGCGAGTGCCGTACGCTTGAGACACGCGTCTGTGAACTTTTTTGTGCAACAATGGAGAATGCGTATTAATTACACTTTAAAATATAATAATCGGTCATTTCACCAATGTCGAAATCGTCGCAAGATATTTTCTGTGACGAATTTGTAATATAACAATGACAAACATTAAAATATTTTAGTTTAGTATTATTAATTTATATTTCCATTCTTCCCGTTTCATTCTCAACAATAAATCCAACAACTACTTAGATCTATACGAGTGCCACTACCACAATAGTTTTTTGTGCATAACCCTAGAGCGACCGCCGAGCGTAGGTATGAACAGTAAGTAGATACATGAGATAGACTTCTGTGCTTATCTGTTTTGTGCGCGCAGTTAGCGTTGCTCCTAGTATTCAATAGACGTCCACCCGCTCCGTGCAAACCGCGTCAGTGATCGTAGGCCTTTATTAGTTTCACCTGTGTAAGTAGCAATGGCGAAGCGTCCATAGAGCCCAAAAAACATTGCCCAATATTTGGGCGTTCTAAAAAAAGTGTACCCTGTCTTTTTTTTTTTATTTAGGAAAAAAAGTTTTTTTTTCCTACTCAGAATCAAGAGCACAATCGATTCCGATCGTTAAAAAATGTCCACATTTTTTCATACAAAATATTATGAGTCAGTTTTGTCACGCCAATACTGAGTGTATGAAAAAAACGTCGCAAAACTGTCATTTTTTTTTGGGGACTTTTTTAACTATCGGAATCGATTGTGCTTTTGATTCTGAGTAGGAAAAACCATATTAAGGGTAACTTACACTTTTTTTTTAAATGCCCATTTACGAAATACATGATTTATGAAAGATTTATGCGATCTTTGCTGCGGCTTTACCACGAAAATATCTGACGCTACGCCACTATAGGTACAACAATGAACATAAAAGTTGCTAATCGATTTTGTCCACTTCCAATAGGGTTTCTGAGGTCAGTTGGCGCTAGCATTGTGTAGTCCGTTTGATTACTTTGACATTTCCGTCACGTTTGCGATTGTTTAAAACTCAATGAGAAAACCGCAAGCAAAAACTGTACAGTAGAGTTCTTAAACTTCGAAGCAAAAACATGTGAACACGACTCTATTGTTAACGGCGTAGAAGCGTGTTCCGATATTCAGACAGAACTCAACTGTACCTACGTCAAACGGACCTCAAGAAACCCCCATTGTCCGATTTATTTAAAATTGCATGTATACGTTAATCGTATGATATGTAATAGTTAGTATCGTTATATATTTTATTTGCGTGAGGTAGATTCTACCTATATACAGGAATGAAAGTTTTAACCTTTTCGACGCCAACGACATATATACGCACCGCAGGTCCCACGCCGACGACCTATATATACGTCAAATACTTCAATGCAAAAGCAACGTTCGTTCAATTGTGCTAAAGTTCAATTTTAGTCATTGCAATATAGAAGTCTAACGTATGGGTGATGTCTTTTGTATTTGACGTGACGGCGAAAAGGTTAACCTATATACCTACGTATATACAGGAATGAAAGTTTTAACCTATATACGTAAAATACTGTTTTATTTAATCGCATTAGTAACCCGACGTCCACTTGGATTATTCATGGATACTTTTTGATTGGACTAAATCGGCACTAGATGTAATTTGATGTACGTATGAGACTGCCGTACAAAAATCAATCTGATTTACTAACATGTTATTATTCCCTCGAGAGAACGTTTTAATGATTCGCTCAAGTCGCAAGATGCACTATCGAATTTATAATCGTTTATTTAATATTTATTTATAACACGACTTGTTTACTGGTTACTTATTTTATGGATCTTAATTGGATTTCATTAAAAGTTGTAGTTTACATAAATTACGGTTTCAGCGAAGGCTAGTTGGCGCAAGTATCATGGCATGACAACTTTGACATTTGTGTCACCGAGCTAAACCCTTAGTGAGCCGTTAAAATAGAACATGTAAGATTCCATAAAACATCCAGTTGTTTCCCTAACGCTACCTATATAGCTAACTATGATTACCTTGATCTTTTCTTATGATTCAATAGATCTTACATATTTCATTAGTCTAGTTTAGTCCGTAAGCAGTTATCCAGTGCTGTAAATAGCCTAGATTAAGTAAGACAAGATTAATGTCAATCACTGTTAATTGTTCCGTTTTAAGGCGCGGCCACATGCAAATCGCTCGACGCTCGTTTCCAGTGTCAAATCTGGTCACGTGACATATAGCGATAAAGCCGAAAATGTTTGAGCTTTATCGCTGAAAAAGAAACCTCTTAAGAAATCAGCTTCCAAGACCAAGATCATTCTTGCAAGCAGCCATCTTGTCGCTGCTACTCGACGTGGCGACTTGACGCTACTTTTTTTGAGTCGCGGGAAATTCAAAATCACATTCAAAATGGGGTCACGTGACCAGATTTATCGCTGCGAACGAGTGACGTGCGACTGCATGTGGCCGCACCCTTAGTTTATTTCTACTATTGTTAGTCCTTGAATCTCCATTGGACTCGTAATTAAATGTTGATTAATTATTTTGGAAATTTTACAGGTTTTTTTAGTGTTTTAAATGTTCGATTTTAAAATAAAATAAAATTAATGACACACTTTTCACCACTCAATATTTTTATGTATGGTACAAAATAATATTAATACTTTGTTGATTCGACTAAAGCTGAACAGTAGTAGTACAAGACTCGTACTATTAATTTGAAAAAAAAAAAACAATTTGTATGAAAATGTGCCATTATACGGGCAGACATGAAGAAAATCATTTGCTGATGTGTAATAATTTATTACTGTGTGCGAATAGTGTTATTTGTAAATAATTTAGCAGAATATGCGAGGGAATTGATAGCAATAAGAACGCATGCATATCTTATATAATAAGGCCTTTTATATATATAGATATGTATTTTTTTTTCGGGGATCTCAGAAACATTTTGTATGTGGGGGTTTTTCGGGGATGACAAATCGATCTAGCTTGGTCTTATCTCTGGGAAAACGCTTATTATCGAGTTTTAGCCCGATCAAAGCGCCCAGGTACTTCTATTTGTGCAAGTAAAAGAGGCCTGGCTTATCTTTATTTTTTTATTTAATAGGGTATACTAGGCAAAGCTCTGTGCAGGGGGCGACACTAGCCAAACCGCCATCACGTCAGTTCTCTTTATATTTTGTCGCCATGACAGATCATGACCAAAGAGTATTAGTACCTATAGAAATGATGATATTAATTAGTAACAAACTATGAAGCAAAATAACATGATATGTATATCGATAAAAACGATAGAGCTATATTTCCAAAATAAGAATTATGATATTCCTATGGACATTTAAGATACTTACTCAATAAACTGTTTAACGGTTTGTGCTAGTGCTACACTATGACTATGGCAGCAGAGAATTGCAGTAATATTCCCTATTGTTAACGTACAATATTTTGTGTTAATATTTCTACTGCAGACTCTTTATTTATTTTGTTTTTACTTCGTTAGCTGTTCAATAAATAAATACACTTCACACTCATAGGCAGGAACTTGTGCGTGACGTGACACGGCCGTACGGGTTTCAAAATCTTTGGAACCTATTTGCAAGCAATTCCCTCGTTAGCTATACGTAAGACTTTTAACTTTAATGTTCATATTTAAGAGAAATGTCCAAAATTGTATCGAGTATTTTAGTATTAAAATTTTTGTGATAATCCGAGTGTGTTTGATTACAATTAATCTCCACTTTGGCTGCATTTACACCAGAGAGTGTTGCGAGAAATGTGTTCGTCATAATCATAATAGTAAGTATATTGTATTCCGATCCAATTTATGAAAAGTGTAAACAAAGACGCCATTTATCCGACCACAGACATTCAATGATGTGAAAACCTAGAACCTATTGCAAAATAATTAATTGAATAGATCAAAGTATTTTTGTCTATTTTATTATTTACAATACTAGCTTTTATTCCAAAGACTGTTTATTCAATTATGAAAGCAGTAACTATTTTTTAATTTTAAGGATAGTAAATAAAAATCGCTTATTCATCCGCGCATTAATCCATTTTTAAAATGTCAAATTTTCCACCATCTCTACGCTAGTTTATACAACTACAGATTATACACGTTTCAATCAAGAAATAACGTCAGATTTTGACGAAGATTTTTCAAATAAAAATTAGACATCTAGTTAAAAGACACGAATTACCTATAGATAAATGTGTTATTGATTCGATCTAGTGAGTGTTTATACAAGAATTTTGATGAAATCGGTTTGTTTACACATTTAATATATTGGATAGGCATGACGTATAGTTGTACTTAGGTACTATTTCGATGATAGAAACGCTTCATTTAAGCCGTCACAGCCACGGAACAGATAAACTAGTTAAATATGAACGCAACCATATAAAATGTATGAAACCGATACCGTTCTTCTGATGGGTCACGACAGATAAATGTGAATGCAGCTTGACCCATCTAACCGCGCTCGCTCAGCTGTTTCCCCTACACAGCCAAAGTTACAAAAACATGTATATATACACACGACTTTATGCACTTAACATTAAGGTTGTGTATACATATTATTGTAACTTTGGCCGTGTCGATATATCTACACGTGAGACCCACTTGCTCGTTTGCCATACAGTCGAAAAAAAAAAAAAAAAACGCGAGTACCATTACATCGGAAAATAAAAGAATTAAATAAAAAAAGTCTTCAATTACAGATATCAAACGCGAATTACCCTAGTTTTGTGTAAACTACCGAAATAGAGCATTTTCTGAAAAAAAAAAAAATGGATTTTATGTGATTCATTTCTGATTGGCACTCTTTTGTTAAAAAACAGTGTTTTTGAAGTTGCAGATTGCATTATTGTTGATTTTACTTGCATTTTCATCCAACCTACACAAGTGTACAGTCACATGCACTCTATTATTAAGGCATTAGAGTTAATCTATTGACCACCTTGGCCGCTACGAAATATCTCAAGGCGACTGTACCAAAAATCAAGTCAACCCGACCACAGGAATTAGATCAAAATTAACTCACAAGATTTGACCCAAACAATAAACAGGGCAAGCTAAATAAACAGAAGAGACAAAAAAACTTCAATTAATACCTTAATATTTAATATAGATGAAAACGCCTCAGTAGCTACATAATTATTAGCCGCTGCTAAATCCACCATAAATTAATAACATGTCAGAGTACGTAATAATAACATGTCAAATTGACATTGATTGATTGTCTGATGTCAATTTTATTTACTGATAAGTCTGAACGCCCGTATAACATCAATACCTATATCGTCCACAACAATTTTTATTTATAATTAACAAATGTTTAAGTAGTTTTTCTCACGGCACTGGGCCGATCACTTTGGCATATTCAGACCATGTCATAAAAAGTTAAAAAAGGTAAATTTATCTGTTTAAAAAATCAACAATATACGGCAGAAAGCAGAACAAATACCAAAAAGGTGATTCCGGAGACGATTGGAATCAACCCAACACACCTCAATATATTTAAGTCCTATGTCGCAGTATTTACGTAAAACATTAATTTTAGTTTTTTTATGAATGTACTACAAATCCGTCCGTACTGATCCAGAGACCGTATTGTGTAACGCGCAGGCATTCGCGACTGTATTCGCCGTCTCTTTCTAGCCTGATCCTTGATCCTACACCGTGTGACAGAAAGAAGTGAAAGCTTACGTAAGACAATAAGGCCTCTGGCCTCGTCTCCGGAAGCACCCTAAAGCGAATTATAAAACTATTTATTTATTTTTACACATCTCACTGTCTGAATATACCAAATTTTTTTAACATATTTCACGCAGTCCTATTAAACTAATAAAAATTAAAACTAATGGGAACGTCATCTGCTTAATAAATATATATCATAATAAAAAAGAATATACATGACAATGGAAATATACAATGCATACAATCTACGCGATTTGTCATCAATTTAACTGACCACTAACAACTCCACCGGCAAAACGATCGTGGTGGAGACTTATCTTTACAATTCATGACACCATTTAAAATACTCAAAATGTTGATCTCTTGATAAAATTTAGTATAAAAAAGCGTACTTTATGGATTTACAATTTAAAATGTACATTTAGTTTTTAAAAATGGTGCTATTGGCATTGGTGGTCACTGTTCTTTCTTGCCGCCAACAAAAAAGTTGAAAACGGAAGTCGCTTCAATGAGGGTTTCGGAGACTAGATGGCGCTGGTATCGCGATGTCCGTTTGACAACTTTGACATTTGCATCGCGTTTCTGATTGGTTAAATTAGGGTCAGTGCAGTCGCTAGTCGCTCGATTGTAGCGATAAATCTGGTCACGTGACCCCATTTTGAAGGTGACTTTGAATTTCCCGCGACTCAAAAATGTAGCGTCAAGTCGCCGCGTCGAGCAGCAGCGACAAGATGGCTTCTTGTAGGAACGGTCTTGGTCTTGGAAGCTGATTTCTTAATCTCATGTAGTAGCAATCGTGGCAGTGGTACAAACAAAAGAAATAGGAGTGAATGAAAAAAAAAACTGTTTTTGCCGAAATTGAAGAGGTTTTTTTCCGCGATAAAAGCTCAACATTTTCAGCTTTATCGCTAAATGCCACGTGACCAGATTTATCGTTGCAAACGAGCGACTAGCGATTGCATGTGGCCCCACCTTAATTGAGGCAATAGCAGCAAGACTGTAACGTCAAACAAACGGACCTCACGATACTAACGCCATCTAGCGATATTTTAATAAAATTATTATCGATCAGCGTCAATTTAATAAATGGAAAATTTAACAAATACTTTTTATCTTATATACAACTGATTCAAAGACAATATTAACGTAGTCGGCGTATGTTATAACAAATACAAAATAATTTCTCATTATCATCATCATTAGTATTGAAATGCCCTATAATGTAATGGTATCGCAATTATTATTTTACAATGTCAAGTTATTCGGATGTCCAATCGCAGAGGCAACCAAACTTAAATCTGTAGCTTTGATATTATGATTTCGACCACATTCCCTTTTCGGGTAACATGTTCAACTCGTCCACAATGAAATGTCGTCAACATACAATCTCAAAATGTCATCTTCATAGCTATACGTAATTATGTCAATCCAATTTGTAGAAATGGTAAACAAAGACGCCATTAACGCGACCACAGACATTTAATGAAGTGAACACCTAGAACCTAATGCAAAATAATTAATGAATGTCAACTTCCGGGTTTGTAATGATTTAATTTTAACAGACAGAGATGGAGGGACGACCGGATGTATTTCTGGAGGTCTGGCTTCAGGCTGCTTTAGATAGGAAGGACATGGGAGAGGGCCTTTACCCGGGTTACAGTGGGACATCAATCCAGGCTAGATAATAATAATAATACTTTAACAAGGTATGAAGACAGAAAACTCTGTTCACATTACTATTTGGATCACGCAACTAACTAAAGAAATGTAGACAAGTTGGAAACAAGGAACTTTCCGCACTCAAAGCATTCTACACCCTGTGGTTAGATCTGGCACATTATCATCAAATTTTATATGATAATAATAAACAATAAAATTATTTATTGCCACTGAAAATAAGACATATATGAGCTGCAAGGGTCGGAGGACGCAGATCGCGTCTAGTATGACAAGGCCTTAAGCCGAATTTAGACTTGCAAGAAAAATCGTGCAAGTTGCATTACATTGCGGCGCTCGATTGACCACTACAAACTCGTTGGCTTTACGGCCTCGCAATGTAATGCAACTTGCACGATTTTTCGTGCAAGTCTAAACTCGGCTTTAGGTCACAGAAAAGCGGACGAGTCAAGAAAGTGAAGAGAGAAGACTGGTGCCTGGACACCGGGGCGAGTGAGCACATGAGCTGGGATAGAAACTTGTTCGAGACCATTCAGTTAAAAACGGACCTGGGTAAAGTAACCGTAGGTGACGGAAACAAGGTAGCTATAGAAGGTATTGGTTCAATAAAAGTGTTAGCTAGAGTAGGACAGAGTATGAATGATATTACTCTAAATAATGTATTGTTTATTCCAGAGCTAACGTTTAACTTGTTCTCAGTTGGTAGTGTTTTAGGCAAAGGATATTTTTTGTCGTCAGATAAAAAATCGTGCGAAATTTTGAACAAACATGGTCAGGTTAGAGCCATAGCTAAAAGAAAAAATAAAATGTTTACGATGAATTTTTTAAACCTGTATCCAAGAACCGAAGCAGAAACAAAAGTGGAATGTCACTTTGCAAAACAAAATTTGACGCTGTCAAAATGGCATTCAATTTTTGCTCATCAAAATTTTTCCTATGTAAAGCGTATCGTCCTCCGATGGACAGAGCCATATTTTTTTAAAGAAACAACAACAACAAAGCGTATACTCGATCGAAATAATATAAAATATGTATCTGAAAGTGAGAACAAAGTGTGTGAGAAATGTTTATTAGGAAAACAACATCGTGGATCGTTCGCAAGAAGCGAAAATAGAGCGTGTGAGAGATTATCATTGATTCATGCTGATGTGTGCGGCCCGATGGAGGCAAGTTCGATTGGTGGAGCAAAATATTTTCTGTTGTCGAAAGACGATTACTCGTCGTATCGGTTTGTATATTTCCTAAAACAAAAGTCTGAGGTGAAACGATGTATCGAAGAATTTATTCAGTCAGCCGAACGGGCAACTGGATGTAAAGTAAAGTGCTTGCGATCCGACAAAGGGTTAGAATTCATAAATACCGAACTCGGTAGCTTGTCTTGTTGCCGACGACAAAGACAAAGTGACAAACGTCGGTTAAAAAAGGCATGTGATCGAATACAATCAGAGCGCTTTAACACGAAACATAACTGTAATAACACTGCAATAACTGTTATTTGCATAAAAAATGGTCCAAATTTATTAAGCCGTTACTATTCCATTCAACGATCTGTTGCCTTACAAATTTGCTGTTTCATGACAAGTGGCAACAGTGTTATTATTAACGTAAAATGTTTTAAAAACCTTTAAAATAAAAAAAAAGTAAAAATTAGTTGCTTTTGTGCCATTTCATCTATTATTTTACAAAGAAAATTTATCCATACTTATACCCAATAAATGCGAGAAGTGAGTTTCTGTCTTGCAAGCGGCACAGGATTGAAGTGAAAGCATAACAAAAATCCTGTACAACACCACTGGCGTATAAACACAGATATAGAAGCTATAAACCACCACATTACACTGACGCGTTTCGAACTCAACCAGAGCTCATTTTCCGCTCCAAGCACTTGGCCTAAGACAAAAGACTCGCAATGATGCCTTGCCACCTGTTCTGTTCTGTCTGTTAATTTTATTACATGCTCATTTTCTTTTTTGTTCTAAAAAGTTGTTGCTGGTATATTTTTGATAGTGACAAAAATATGCTAGCAACAATGCAGCCTTACCCGGCTCTAGAGTAAACTTGTTACGCTGTGGGACGGGCGCAGGCTGAAGATCAGCGCTGCAAGTTTCCTGTGCTCGCAGCTTATGCTGAGCCTGAGCCCCTTGCCACCTGCTTATGTTTTTTTTTATTTGATTGTGTAACCTGTCTTATTTTCTGTGGCAATAAATGATTTTATTATTATTATTTTATAAAAAAAGTAGTGCCAAAAATATAACATGCTTGAAATTATCTCAAAAGGTTGTCTTCTTGCGATTTTGCGACAGTCAATGAAACTAAATCATGCATCAGGGTGGAACGTGATATATTGACATTCCATACATCTGCCAAAAGAAATCCTAGAGAAATTTATTATGAATGAAAAGGTCGCGCCCTGGTCCACGATTCAGAGGGTATTCTCCGAAATTCGAAAATCGAAGTTCGTATCGTACCGTCCCTCTCACTCTCATATTAAATAGTATAAGCGTCAGAAAGACGGAACGACACGAACTTCGATTTTTGAATTTCGGAGTAGCCCCAGTCTCCTCAAGTGTACTTGTAATATTTGGTGCCTGCCCATTTTAATCGAGTGTCTGTTAACAACTGCCCCTTTAAATTTTGAACCGAAAGAGCAAGGGGTAAATGATACATCATGTTGGCCTATGTACGTCCCACTGCTGGGCACGGGCTTCCTCTCAGAATGAGAGCGGTTGAGCTGTAGTTTCACGAGTTTATCTTCTTATTAAAGTAGTAATTTTTTAATCATTTTCATAGCTTTAATAGTGAATTATATATCCCAGTGAATTAGTAGAAGATTTTTGCTGCACACTGTTGATTAGTTTAGATTTTTACCCCAGAAATGGGTATCTTGAGATATTCATCTATCTCACACCAACAAAAACAAACTCAACATTTCAATGTCAATCTGGTGTCGTATCGGATCCCTTTTAAAGTATACTAAAACGCCGTTTGGTACTCTCTACACACATTATGTACATGCCACATTATATACAACCATTCACTTGCCGTCATTGCATGTATTACTTACACGAAACGTTATACATAAAACAATGTAACATTTATTTACTTTCATTATACCTAGTGTACATAATTTACAATTAAGTAAGGGTCTCACATCTACCGACGCGGAACCGGCAAAAGCCGATAGAAAAAAGCTTTATGTCTACGCAATAAGAGCGAAAAAGACGTCGACGCATCGGCAGGCGTCAGCCGAGCCGATCCGAGCCGAACCGTCCCTTCTTTGCGCTTATTGCGTGGCCGTAACCTTTAAGCAGTCGCTAGTTTGCAGCGATAAATCTGGTCACGTGACCCCATTTTGAATTTCCCGCGACTCAAAAAAATAGCGTCAAATCGCCGCGTCGAGCAGCACCGTCAAGATGGCTGCTTGCAGGAATGATCTTGGTCTTGGAAGCTGATTCCTAAATCTCATTTAGTAGCAGCCGTGGCAGTGGTACAAATAAAACTGAAGCCATTTTTGCTGAAACTGAAGAGGTTTTTTTCCAGCGATAAAGATCAACATTTTCAGCTTTATCGCTATATGTCACGTGACCAGATTTGACGTTGGAAACGAGCGTCGAGCGACTTGCATGTGGCCGCGCCTTAAAGCTTTTTTCTATCGGCTTTTGGCAATTCCGCGTCGATAGATGTGGGGAGACCCTTACAGTAACGTCTACAGTAGGAGGTCTGACGGGTTTGTACAGTCACATGTACGATGGTACTGATGATAGTACTAAGGTACAATCTGTTATGGTACTGTGGTACTAGTGGTGATGGTAATGTCAGAGTCGGTGACAGATGGTCTAGGTGCGAGCCTCCAGCATTTCGTAGTCTTCGTCGTTTTCGCCCTCCTCTTCCTCCTGGTAAAATTAAAATAGTATTTATTATTTCATTCAAATCTTCCGGAAGGAAATGAAAAAACCACGCCATAGCGCAGTTATCAGATAGCTAACTTGACAAAAAATATGGTTGTTTTCTTTTATACAAACATAAATCAAGCAGGATTTGTATTTGAATTTAAAATGCTAAGGGCAAATTCGCTCAAAGCTTTCCCCTATCTATCTGAATGAGCTGGCACATTCCAACTCCCTCGACCCGCTTCCTCGTTCTTACCTACATAACAACTTAAAACTTAAACACACATTATTGCGTGCTTTCGCTCACTTATAAAAATTGAAAGAACATGTGTCCTCTATAGCTAATAATTATTAATTTTGAAAACTAAAATATTAATGAAAAATTAGCAGATCGAATTGAAGTATAGATCATTATTTATTTCAAGTAATATGGATGGAACTTAAAATAGTATCTGTCTGCTATTTTAAACTCACTCAAACTCACAATATTTATTGACACAAAAAAACACAACAAAAACAAAGTAAAAATATAAATAAAAGAAGAGAGAAAAATTAGAGATGTTGTGCTGTAGAGTGATGCCAAAAGGGCTCAGCTCAGCATGTGCCGTAGCCCTGTAACCAGAGCTGCAGCGCTGGTTTTCAGCTGAACCCCGGTAAGTGTGCACCCACGTAACTGAACGCGTAATTATTTATTACTAAAATACTTTTCGGATAGCTTGGGTACAGTGACACATGTCATTAATTGTGACAATGTAAATTCTAAGTGATTCATTGCGATTCTCGATTTAATATGCTAAGGGTGTGTAATCGATTTTATTAGTGATAGTTTATATTTTTAACTAGTGTTTGCATGCCGGCTCCGCCCGCGCAGCAAGTGTTTTTGCTTGTCTATCGGGATCTTGCAAACCATGCGGTCTTCTTTGGCACTATATCAAAACTAATAACGGTAAAAAAAATAACAAAAGCCGTAGTAACAAAATTGAATAACAAAGTAACTGTTCGAAACATCAAACAATACGAAACACTCAAAACAAAGACGCATTCAAGGCCCTTCGCTCTCGTACTAATTGACAGATGATTCAAACGTTTGATGAGTCAAACGATTTGAAAACATTGTGGAATCGATTCGGTCGATTAGCATAGTCAAACTCTATTGTAATTGAGTTCCGTTTTACGCGATGAAAGTTGACGAGATTAAAATTTATCTTATTACGTAGTTTGATAACAAAATGATATAAACCCCCTTGCAAAAAAACGGGCACCTATGGTTTTTGTATTTTATGTGCATGAAAGCTTACTTTCTAAGCTCCAATGCCTAAAAATCTGAAAATCTGGGGTTTATTTTTAAATGATTTGTGTTTATTATTACGAAATATTTTAAGCTACATGGGGATTTTTTTTTGTTCTTTCAAGATTTTAGTACATTTTTTATAATTTTTTTATTGGCCTGAAATAATATTCATGGCGTGGAATGGCAAAAAAAAACCAAAGGTCACCCCGTACCCGAGCTATCCGAAAAGCACTATATTTGCTGTACTCACGTCAAAGCCGAAGCAGGAGTTGACATCCTTCTCCAGCTTGATGCTCTTTTCCAGCACGGCGTCCTTCACGCGCACCTCCGACGGCGCGGCCTCGCGCTCCTCCTCCTCGTCCTCCTCTTCTTCTGCGGAATTACACTCATTTAGTAATTTGAACATTTTGGGGTCAATCAACTTTTTCTTAGGATTGTTGTTTTTTGGAGTCTTCTTGTATTTTCTATTTCAACTACAAATTTGTTACTTTTACAGGTATCCCGTGAAACCATATCGAAAATACAAACTGAGACATGGATGTATACTTGGCATACTTACTAGGGGTAAGAAGTATCATATTATACTTTTTTTTCTACTAAATATACTTTCATAGATTAGTAACCGACAAATACTTTAGGTTTCTAGACTTAACGGACTTAAAGTTCCTTTTATTGAATTTAATTTAATTAAAATATAAATAAATATAATTTTAAATATAGATGAAATCTTAGTTCCTTATTTATGCGTGATGAAGATTAGCACGCACGTCGTATGCACCATAATAAATTTTATTATAAATTAAAATGTAAAAAAAAACGCGATAGCCCTAGAAGACTTGTCCCAAGCTACTAAGAACGGCGAAGTACGCAGCTGGGGCTCCTCCCACCCGCGTCGCACCCCTCACACCCCGCACGATTGCTCTGTCCAGACGTCTCTGTCGTATTACTGTAGGGAAACATGTTATACTGTGGTACTGTGCCTAGCACGTACCGTTCTCATCCTCGCACTCCATATAGTCGGGCGCGACGACGGCCACGTGCTGCTCGGTGCCGTCCTCCAGCTGGATCACTTCCAGCACGACGTACTGCTGGCCGTCCCCGTCGGCCACTGTCACCAGCTCGCCGCGGCGCAGCTCGTTGTTGGTCAGACCGAGCTTGACCATGCTGGCATCGTCCGACTCCCCGGGCTCGTCCTGTGACACACGCAGTTGAATGCGGACTCTAATTTTACACCTGACTACGAAGCTTGAGGTCCCGGTTTCGAATCCCGGCAGGGGCAGATATTTGTATGAATAATACGAATGTATGTTCTCGGGTCTTGGATGTTTAATATGTATGCATTTATCTATATAAGTATGTTTATCCGTTGCCTAGTATCCATAGTAAAAGCTTTGCTTAGTTTGGGACTAGGTCAATTGGTATCAATATTTATATATTTTTATTTATTTTACACGCTAGCTTCACTTCTGTATATCTATATGTATAGTCCGACCAAGAAATTGATTTACCACCCTAAAGTTTAATGTCATTTGTAGCGCTTAAAACGTCAAAGCCTAGATAGGCATTTTCAGTCACAAGTCAATATGACAAGCCACCTTTATTTCTGAAGTAGGAACTGTCATTAAAACTGGTAAAGCACTTTCTTGAACAACCATTCACAAGAGTAGAACGAAAGTAATGTCGCTGAGACATTATCGTAGGCACATAACTGATGCATTATATTTTCATATCTGTGTGCAGTGTATTCAAATAGATAACACACAGATACTTTTATTCACTCGTTAAATCCATTCGTGCCAGCTCTGTGAATCGACCTGTAGCGTCTATGCTCTGATGATGGAGCAGTTATGTACTTACAATTAGTGTCTTTTAACAATAACACCATTCAATAATGTGGTTAGGGCTCATAATGGTCCCACTCGCAAAATGTCCCTAGGTCCCTTTTATAAATGTCCCATTCTCAAAACGACCTCTCTGCTAAATGTCCCGTCACATAAATTACGTCCCGTTCGCAAAACGTCCCTTAGCAAAATGTCCCGTTCGCAAAACGTCCCTTCTGCAAAATGTCCTTCCTTTCAATCATTGAGAGAGAGCCTAATATTTTCTTTATTTAAACAAGAATTTTGCAGGCGGGACATTTTGCGAAAGGGACTTTTTGCGAAAGGGACATTTTGCAGACGGGACGTTTTGCAAAAGGGGCTTTTTCAGAAGGGCCATTTTGCGAAAACAATGGGACGTTTTGAGAAAGGGACGTAATGGGAATGGGGTATTTTGCATAAGGGATCATTTGCGAAAGGGCCGTAATTTTGGTGGTGGGACATTTTGCTAGTGGGACTTTATGAGCCCTAACCAATAATGTGACTGGCAAAAGTGGCAAACACTATCCCAATCAGAGCCGACTTAAATCTACGGCATTCGCGAAGCAAATCTTTGAGATTATTAAAAATTGACAGTTTACGTACAAATATTGCTATATTACACAGTTCGCAAGTAGCATTGTAAGTCTTTATCAAAAAAATAGGTCTTTTGCATTTTGTTGCGCTCGCATTGTCATATCGGCACTCCTTTGAAAAAATCTCGTATCACAAATCAATACGTCAACAAAATTGATCATTGAAATAATGGTCTTAAAATTATGTCAGAATAATGATCGATTGTTTTTTTTAAGTAGTGACGATATACAGGTTGAACCACAAGAGCACACAAACTAATTAAATGAGTGTTTACAAAATATTAGGAGGTTTTCTAATGGCACTCAAACAGTGACAAGTGACATTACTCTCATTCAAGCCATTCGTGCCAGCTCTTGTAAAAAAAAAGTCGGCCCGTAAAACTGGGTGAAACTCAACTTGCTATTTTTAACATAACCAAACCAACAAAGATACAATTTGCTGTATTTGACTCGGAATCGAACCCAGATTTATCATAGGCATCCTTGTTCATGTACCATACAATACATAGTATACTATACGTTATGTCAATCCAATTTATAGATAGGGTAAACAAAGACGTCATTAACCCGACCACAGACATTTAATGACGTGAGAACCTAGAACCTATTGCAAAATAATTAATCTGTTCACTAAATCGATTAATTTATTAATTGAATAGATCAAAGTTTTTTAGTCTATTTTATTATTTACAATACTTGATTTAATACCAAAGACTGTTTATTCAATTATAAAAGCAGTAACTATTTTTTAATTTTAATGTAATAATCGCTTATTCAATCGAGTATTAATCGATTTTTGAAATGTCAAATTTTCCACCATCTCTACGCTAGTCTATGCTACTACAGATTAAACACGAGTTTCATTCAAGAAATAACGTCAGATTTTGACGAAGATTTTTCAAATGAAAATTAAACATTGAAATCAAGCGAAATTAAATGTGTTATTGATCCAGTGGGTGTTTATACAAGAATTTTGTAGAAATCGGTTTGTTTACACTTTGCATAAATTTGATTGACATAACTAACGTATAGTAAAGCTGGACTCCACTTACAAAACATGATAAGTTCGTTCACCCATGTACATTACCTACGTTTTATTATTACCCATACCTTTATAACCTCTAAGCAACAAAAGTTGGAAAACCCCCGACTTCGTCACTTCAAAGTTCAACATCTCAAAAACGGCTGAACCGATTTTGATGAAACATGTTTCAGAACCATCGCTACGAAACCTGATTTCAAATAAAAAAAGCCGCATTCAAATCGGTCCACCCGTTTAAGAGCTACGGTGCCGAAGACAGACATACATAGCGGTCAAATTTATATATAACACCTCTCGTTTTGCGTCGGGGGTTAAAAATAAGACGAAATTCGCTCAGCAACGACATCCATCATATTATTGTTGTGCTATGCAGTGGGCGGATGACGGATGCAATTTACGTCAAAATAATGTCGAACGATATACGTAATATGGATTTGACTACATAATTGAAAATAGTTTATTGTTGTAGTAAATAATCGCATTTCTTTTCTATATTACATAATTTTCAGTGCATTCCTTTTATGGTTCACTATTCACTTATGTAGGGAAAATGACATCTTTACATCTACAGATGTAAAAGGCGAGTATTCGTGGTGACACTCCACCATTACTAGGAACATTATCACTATCACTCAAATTTCTATACATTTTTATAAAAAAATATTAATCTAAGTTTAATAGAAGTCTTATCCATCTTATGCTTTCGTCACCATTAATGCATCCATAGTTAGAGTGCTGTGGTAAGTTACCTGTTTCCTCGTCGTCATATACTTGATCTTGCGCTGGCGGCCGAGTTTGAGCGCTAGCGCACGCTCCGTGTGACCCGAGTCGGGGTCGTGAATGGCCAAATGGCGGATGAGGTTACCCTGGGAACGCATAAGGTGCTCAATAATTTATATAATCACAAATTTTATATATGTATACGAATAAGAATAAGTACATAAGTGGGTCAATAAACTTTTTATTGTAGCTTGTTACCATGGTAACTTGTCCTGAGTTACTTGTTAGTATGATTTTATCGGGTATAAATCCACTATAAGTTAGGATTTGTGAAAGAGAGAAAGAGAAATATTTATTCACACATATTCAATACACATAAAAATATATTAGATGGAAAGGATAAAAAAATAACATGGAATAATATCTATGCAGTGGGCCCCACTCAGCATAATGTTACGGCAAGCCGCTACGATGTTTTCCAGTGGGACCCATTTAAAAACTAAAACATATAAACACATACAAACACTATGACGACACGAACGCCAGCGGAAACAAGTTCGCAAAGAAACTTTCAATCCGGAAGCATGTATGGCAACACACGATCAGTTTAACCATTTTCGAGACAGTTAAACCGTTAAACCTCAACAAGTCAGGCCAGGATTGCAGTGTAATATGTACAATTTCAGTAATAATGTTATTGTGATGCATTACAATAACTCTCGATATACTATAAAAACAGTGCAAGAATAAAAGAAACAATTCCTGATTAAAGACTGAGTGGGAACACAGCCCGGCCCATTGCAAACCCGTTCGCTTTGCGTCACAATGAGGGCTATCGCGTATGAATTCGCCGCTAGAGGCGCTAGTGTAGCGTGAGGTCTCCAAAATGTCAAATCTCATAGTTTTTGGGTGAGCTACGCGGGTTTATTTATAATAAGATTTTTTTTGTGAATATTTTGCATAACCTGAAATTAATTATGGCAATTATGCGTTACGGGGCAATTAATGTCTGTGTTTTGAGACAGTTTTGTCTTTCGGAAACTTTTGTCCTCCCTTTTTTTCCGAACAAAACGGGACTAAGCAACACTGTGGTTGCTGGATATTTTTATGGTACGGTTTTAAGGTGTTTTAAATATAATTTTAATCTTAATTTTGTTTTAACGCCCGTAATAACAGACTCTGAAAGCCACACTTAAAAACCTCACGCAACAGTGCGCCATCTAGTGAGACAAAAAACGATAGCCCTTATTGTGACAGTTTTAAGGCAATGAGGGCTATCGCGTATAAATTCGCCACTAGAGGCGCTAGTGTAGCGTGACGTCTCCGAAATGTCAAATCTCATAGTTTTTGGGTGAGCTACGCGGGTTTATTTATAATTAGAATAATTTTGTGAATATTTTACAATATCTGAAATTATTTATGGCAAATATGCGTTCCGGGGCAATTAATGTCTATGTTTTGAGACAGTTTTGTCTTTCGGAAATCTTTGTCCTCCCTTTTTTCCGAACAAAACGGGGACTATGCAACACTGGCATGCTCGATATTTTTATAGTACGGTTTTAAGGTGTATTAAATATGATTTTAATCTAAACTTTGTTTTCACGCCCGCAATAACAGACTTTGAAAGCCATACTTAAAAACCTCACGCAACAGCGCGCCATCTAGTGAGACAAAAAACGATAGCCCTCATTCCTTCACTGCTCTCCTAAGTATGCTAATAGCATATAGGTAGTCATTCGCGATGACGCGTGCCGTGGCTCTTATTACAATGTCATTAATGTCTAATTTTGACAAAATCACGCGTCTTCGTGGATGGCACTAGGTATACATTGCAAACATTTTTCTAACAAAGTGTATCACTGATGTGAGACGTCTCCTGATTCACAGAAACATACACTAAAAAGTTCTCTATTCGTCACTTTTCCAAACTTAAACCCCTGAACCGATTTAGATGTAATTTGGTATGGTGATGACATAGGCTACACACTGGGAAGGACATAGGCTTGTATCCATCCTCAAGGTTATCATCAGAGTTAAAAAAAAACCTTATTTATTTAACACAATCATACCACTTATCAATACAATTATTCATAGACATGTCGGCATGGGTGACACTATTTACCAGCCCGGATAATACCGACATGGAAATACCGATCCGATATGAATGAATGAATAATTTATTTATTTTGAAAAACATCACAACAATATTACAGTATTTACAAAGCCTGTCTAAGAAACAAAGATATAGTGAATTTATTGTTGAGGTGATTCCAAAAAAGGATTTCACTCAGCATTTGTCGATACATGAAATGCAAAGACGCTGATTTTCAGTGAATCCGTTTAGACAATCACAAGACATAAAAGGTATCGTAACGTAAAGCATCGCAAAGCAAAACAATAGAAGCGCAGTGTGCAGCTGTACCCAAATATAATACATAATATTATAATAAATAAAAACAAAGAAATAAATAGATAAATAGATGTACGGCATAAAATCTACAGATCGGCTAGGCAGAAGACACTTGTTCCCGGAAAAGATGAAGTTTTGTATCTATATATTTTTTTATATACATTTTATATCTCGTGTACACACCCATACAAACTCGTGTCAAACTGACAAACTGTATTTTTATGTCTGTATTATCAAGCCCGGTAAATTGTGTCACCCGAACGGATTATTAACTATGTACGGTCACGATCGATAATTTGGGACCCATCTCGTGAAAAAGTCCTTTGAATTGTCATACAAAATTACAGATATTCGATCTTAAGAGGGTTTATAGCTGCTGAGCTGGCAAAGTTGCATTTTTGTTATTTTTTCTCGATTATTCCATTAAAATTGAATGAGAATTAAAAAAATTGTCTGATAGAACACATCTTACTATATAAGTTAATGTGTCTACTCCAATAATTATTCGTTATAGACTTATTTTCTTTAAAAACCGTTAATAAACATGCAACGTTGCCAGCTCAGCAGGTATAAACCCTCTTAAGTGTGTCCCAAATTAACGATCGTGACTGTACGTCTACAGACATACCTTGTGAGCGAATGTGCGCTTGCACTCGTGGCACGCATGGGTCTTCTCCTTGGGCGGCTTAGGGACATAGTCCGGGTTGTGGTACAGGTTCTGATGCCGTCGCAACAGCTGCTTCTGGCTGTGTACAAAAGTACAGTGAGTAATATGTAGAGAAATGGAGAATAATGTACTTAACATTAAAATCGTTCAGCACCGAGACGGACGGAGGACCTGGTTAAAGCCGTGGAATTACGGATGCAACTGGAGGTATATGGGGGAGGCCTATGTCCAACAGTGGACGTCCTACGGCTGAGGTGATGATGATGATAATACACTGAGCGGCAAAAAATGTGGCCCTCAAATGTATGCAGTAATAGCTAAAGCACCCGGTGATAAAGATTGCACATCGGTCTTCGGAATAAGACAATTGGCTGTTCACGACGATTTCCGAACAATGACAACCGTCCATCAATCATCGTATTTATTAACCGACTTCAAAAATGGAGGAGTTTCTATGTTCCAATGTTTGTATTTTTTTAAGTGACGTTTTATATCAAATAAATACTGCACCTGTATGGACTTAATTAGTTCACGTCAAATTAATGACAATATGAATTCCAGATATCTAGATATCTATATGGAGCTGTTGCAACTACTAGAAAAAGGATAGTTTACTTTTCCTAAAGATGCCATCATGCAATTTCAAGTTTTGGGAAGTTTCAACAACTCTCTATGCGTCCGTACTCTATTGCACCTGTACAACGACTGACAAACGTCACATAAGTAGTGTGTGACAACGCTCTCCGAAGCCGAAATTAGCCGAGTCTCTTTCCAAAGACCGATATGCAATTTTTATGGCCCGTTACTGTCATTTTGTATGTAGAGTGGGCCAAATTTTGTGTCGCTGAGTATATTGATTAAATCTCAGCGAAGAGACTTTAAGGACCTATGATAGCTGACGCGGTTTGCGCGGAGCGGGCGGCCGCCTGTTGAACAACAGTATAAGCAGGGCTAACTGCGCGCGCCGCGTGCACAGGATTGTACCTGCACCCATTGTATAGTTTTAATTATACTGACCGGAAGCTCTGGTCGCACTCGGTACAGACGAAGGGCTTCTCGTCGGTATGCTTGAGCATGTGCGACTTGAGGTGCCGCAACATCGTCGACGCGTACGGGCACAGGTCGCACTTGAAGCATTTCTCACCCTCGTGAGTCTGCGAAACAATATTTTGTTAGGATGCATGCCGACAAGAATTCGAAGATTAAAACACAAGACTCAGGGGCGTAATATATTTTTCACACCTCTCCTTCAGAAATAGTTATTTGTGTCAAAGGGAGCAAAATGGTGTATTTACGGCGAGGGCGTACATTGAATCCAGAATGTAGCGAAGGGTTCTACAATAGAATCCTGAGCGTAGCGACACTGTTTCTGTTTCGATTGGGATTGGGGAAGAACGCGACTGGAAAAAATGCGACTCGGAAAAAACGCGAATGTGAAAATAAGCTTCATTAAAAAAGCAGACTTGGAAATATTGCCTTCGTTAAAAAAAGCGAAATGAAAATTTGCTACAAAGAAAAAAGGATTATAGGAAAATAATCTAAGAAACCTTGTTAAGTGATGTTGTATGCTATGTTGTAAGTTGGTGTTGTTGATATGGTGTTGTGTTGTGTGTTTTGGTGTTGTGTTGTGGTGTTGCAGTAGCGGCGTTAGGGTAGGGCGCGGTGAGGTGACCACCCAGGGCGCCAGACTTAAAGGGGCGCCTTCGCTCATTGAGCGAAGCCTATACTTACTAGAAAATTCCCAAGAGTTGGGGGCGCTGGGAATGCTAAAACCGGCGTTGTGGTGTTGTATGTTGTGGTGTTGTGTTGTGGGGTGTGTTGTGGTGTTGTATTACTTATTCAAATGAAACTTTGATCACCTTATTGTGCAGCTTGCACGAGTAGCGGTCGGGGAATGACTTCCCGCACCGCTTGCACTTGAGCGGCGTGTCGGACGTGTGCAGCTTCTGTATGTGTATGCGCAGGTCAGTCTTGCGGCCGCACTTGGCCGGGCAGAGCTCGCAACGGTACACCGGCTTCTCGGCGACTGGACGGGGGAAAATAAATGGTAATTATGTAAGGAGCGGAATTTCTCATAGCAAAAATCAAACATCAAAGGGATTGAACATAAGTTTTATCGACTATTCCAGTTATCGATGTTATCGAATCGACTCTTCTTTTTATTTTTATTTTATTTTTTATTCGACTGGATGGCAAACGAGCAAGCGAGTCTCCTGATGGTTAGAGATCACTACCGCCCGTAAGGTATTGCAGGCGCGTTGCCAACCTAGAGGCCTAAGATGGGATACCTCACGTGCCAGGAATTTCACCGGCTGTCTTACTCTCCACGCCGAAACACAACAGTGCAAGCACTGCTGCTTCTGCTGCTTGCTTTTTTTTATCGCCTTGTAACATTATTCTGTAACATTTGACCTCTTTGATAAGCGACTTGCATCTCCATATTAAAATAAAATAAATCGCGTCAACGTTACATATTATGACATTTATGTCGCTTGAGTTTTTCTCAGTCATTCCCGTGTTATTAAAATGGTTAATCCTAAAAGAAAAACGATTGACAAATGGATTAAAAAACATCCCTTACTTATTTACAATGAAGATTCTTCAACGATATACTGTTCTAAATGTAAAGTTAATTTAAAACAGCACAAGTTCTTTATATTTTAATTGTAACTAACTTAAAAGGCGCTATTTTAAAATATTTATCGATAGTCGATAAAACTTATGTTCAATTCCTTTGACGTTTGATTTTTGCTATGAGAAATTCCGCTCCTTGCTTATAAAATAAAGATTTATGCAACTTTGACATGATACACTGTAAGGGTAGCTATCACAAAAAGATGGCTATTTATGGTAAAATAACTTTTTTAAAGTCGATAAAAAAAAGCATTAAATGATGTCATAAAAAATTGTTCATGGTTTGTGACCTCTGAGGTGTACCAAGGGTCAGAACAAGTCCCCAGAGGCGTCTCTACCTATAGTGCAGGGTGTGCGTTGCACACGGGCGCAGCGGTGTTAGGGGCGCCGGCTGCGGCATTTTATACCTATTCCATTTTGACCGCGCTTTTCCTAGATGGCGCTAAAGTAATAATTGCACACGGGCGCTACATGGGCTAAAGACGCCGCTGCAAGTCCCCTTAGTGCCAAATGAACTTATCAGGTGGTCCACGAGTAAGAGTGACTTACCGTTGTGTATCAGCTTGTGCGCCTTGAGCGAGTTGGACTGCGTGAAGCACATGTTGCAGCTGTCACATTTATATGGCTTCTCGCCCGTATGCGTCCGCAAGTGACGCTTCAGTTTGAACGTGTCCGGCGACGCGTATGTGCAGTCCGGGCACTGGACACACAGACGATGAAAATCAATTTTTTTACTATGTAAATGGACCGCAAACGGCTATTTTGCCTATAAAATGTGCATAAAAGTTTACATCACTGCCAGATAATCCTGCTAATATTATAAATATGAAAGTTTACGAGTGAGTGAGTATCTTTGTTACTTCTTCACGCTGAAACGGCATGACGAATTTGAATGAAATTTGGCAAAAAATTAGTTTATAACCTGGATTAAAAACATAGGATACTTCTTATCGCGATATTCCCACGGGATAGGATTAAAATCTCGAACTAATAACCGCTGGACATCTGAAATAACACAGAAGCTACTTTTTATCCCGATATTCCCACGGGATAGGGATAAAATCTTGAAATAACAACCGCAACGAAAACTACGATGTAATTTTAGGGAATTCCCACGAGAATTTAATAAAATCCCACACGTTGCTTATGTAAGGAAGCGAAGTAATAATAACTTATTCTGTGGCCTAGGTACCTGGTAGGGACGCTCGCCGGTGTGGCAGCGCACGTGCCGCCGCAGCTTGGACAGCTCGACGGAGGCGTAATCGCACTCCGTACATTTGTGGGGCTTCTCGTGCGTGTGCCGGTAACGCACGTGCCGGACCAGCTCGCCTGCGGACAGAGATGTTGCTGTACAGACAGACCACTAAAGAGAGACGCGGGACACAGGCCATATCATATCCCACATACTTGTTCAACTGGGCACTTTGTATTAGGGTTGCAACGGAACTTCGCCTCCGCCTCTGTTACTGCGGAAGTTCCGCAAGAAATCGTATCTTCGCAATTTTTTTTGCGGAGTTATAACGGAGGTTTATTTCTCATTTCATTATCTCGGCGCGCAGCGAGAACGCGGTCGGGGCGGGGGCGGGCGTATGTCAAATAAATAACACAAGACAGGAATCAACCTGTCTCGTTGCTTGGACGTACGAAATTGTAATGTATATGTTTGATTGAATCGCGATTTTTTAAAGTGATTTTGTACAAAGTTTTGTTTATTTAATTCACATGCACGATGACGCCGAAAATAGTGCGATTTGGCAGTTTTTTAGAAATTTTAGAGATTTTTGAGTAGAATAAAGCATAAACTACTATTTTTTCCACATCCATTTTCACCTCCGCATCCGCCTCCGTTAACCTCCGCATGCGCGGAGACGAAACCGCCTTCGCTAAGAAGGCCTCCGTTACAACCCTACCTTGTATTCAACTTACCAGAAGTAGTGAACGGGCTGTTGCAGTACTTGCAGACATGGGGCTTGACCCCGTTGTGCATGTTCACGTGGTTCTGAAGGGACGCCATCGTCTTGAACCCTCGCTCGCAGACCTTGCATTTGTACGGACGGTCCTCCGAGTGGGTCTTCATGTGCCGCAGGAGGAGATAGCTGGTGGGGGAAAGGTGATCAGTGAATTTTGAGAACTGATGGCAGCATAGCCTAAGGCTGCGGTTTCCACCGGCAATGTAAAGCGAAGAATGTGTTTGGTCATGAACCATAGACGTGCATTGGGTCAATTTCAGGGTAGGCTGCGCCTTGAGCTGCAATGTATAGTATACTATTACTATTAGAATGTTAGATTCAAAATGAAACTGTCACAACTCCCTACTTTTAGTGGATTTGTACCCCCTTAAATCATACTTTTAATAAGTAACCATAGCAACATAGTACTAAAACAAAACAACTCCAAATTTGTCACTTTTACGGTCATCCCAACGAAAAAACCAACGAAACGAAAATGGGTATATCAACTTTCTTATCACTTGTTGCTATAGTTACGGTCTCCTGAGTCACTCTTTGAACTGTAAGTTTATAGGATTAAAACTTGCCAAATATGCATTTTTGTGGTAGTTTTAAGCCCCTTCTATAATTGGTCACCTAATAAACATGTTAGTATAATGGGACACAACATTTCCTCTATTAAACTGTACTACTATTGTCCCCTCGCTGACGGGACAGAATAACAAGAAATACAAACTGAAACAGAGACCAGCGCTGGGAATCAAACCCAGGTCCTAAGCATTCCGCACTGTGTGCGATACCCCACACACATCTTATTCATACAAATTACTCACCGTCTGTGGCTAGTATAGTTGCAGAAGGAGCATGTGAACTTGGAGCGCTGGTTCCGCCTCTTAGGGGTCCTCTTGCGTTTGGTGGCCTCTTCCTCATCCTCGGACACCTCCTCGATGCCCTCCTCCTCGAAGTTGTACACATCATCATTACCCTTGTCTTCTTCTTCCTCCTAAAAAAATAATAATCACAATGCAACAGATGATTGTGCAGTACCCGCCCTATACACATTTATGTAAATTATAATGTAATGATGTATTGAATAAATAAACTAAACTAAACTAAACTATATACGTACATACATATTGGATGCTATAATAATAAGGGTTTCTTGGCAGGCAAAATATCGCTACATGGCGTTAGGCGGGTATCCGACAGTTCATTTTTCGTTCATTTCTGTCTTTCATTCGGTATTTTTCACTTGAAATGACACATCTAAACAGAAAGTGAAATAAAAGTGCCGAATGAATTCATTAGGCATTATTCGCCATCATTCATTCTCACTCGGATGAACGAAAAATGAACAGTCTGAAGACAGAGAGAACGTTCACTTGGATTCAACCATTTTGTCTAGAACCCTGTAGCAGACGAAAGTCAAGTCAAACGTCGCGACAAAATGGTGTTCAAGTGGAACGAACAAAATATGTTGCTGTTTTTGAAGAATCTAAAAAATTATCAATGCCTTTGGAACCACAAACTTTGACGAATAAGTACAAAGATAGAGCCCCTTTGTTCCAAGATGCACAACTTCATTCGACGCCATATTGAAAGAACGTACGGATGAATGTCCTTTTTTACGTCATTCCAGCTGAGCCGTGTCAACATGGAACGAAGGAAAAATGAAGCATTCACTGGAAAGAACATTCATTCGAGTCTGGTATCCCCTTTAGAATCGAGAGGTCCATTTGATATGTTAGTCTTGCTTTGCGAAGTTGCGACACAAACAATCAAACTTGTGATACAAACATCAAAGTTGTCAAACGAATCTCAAGGTACTAAGCGCCAACCAGCCTGTCGAAGATATCCACATTACCATCTACCACAAAATTGTAGAATTGTGTAACATTTCATACACCTTATATTACCTACTATGTGATACCACTTGGTCTTTTTTTTTATCTAGTATTTTAACGAGGCTTTAGTACACCAAATGTGACTATGTCAGCCTCATGGGGAGCCTCAGTTATATACACCACACTACAAATTTTACGCTCTCCGTTGCACTGAAGCCACGTCTCTGGATGCAAAGGCCTGTCTAATGAACCTGTAAATCAGCATCGCTTCCTCTGAAAGCGGTAGACTCAATTACATTTACACCTCCATTGAACAAGCCCATACCATCCAAATACCTGTCTCTGATGTCCTTATTCTGATCATATTCCAAAAGAAAGTGAATTAGGTCTTCAGTCTTACTACAACCTATACACAAAGGTGATTGCACAACTCTCATCAAATTCAAAAAACTGTTTAGTGGAATGTGACCAGACCGCACACGGAAAGGCCACACGAGAAGATCCCTGGGGAGGCTGGAATTATCAAACAAGGGTACTTTGAAGATTTTACTCTCTATGGTGCCGTACCAAATGCCCTTAGTTGTGGATACAATATTGAACATTTCCTGCCATTTTGCAAAACACTTCTCCCTGGCTAATTGCATTAGCTCAGCACCATAAGGTTTATCCAAGAGACACATACCATCTGTTACTGCTAACTTAGCCTTGGTCTTTTACATATATTACATTATACTTGAGCCTGTCGAATATGACTGTGCCACAGTATATTATAGCATGGCGACGATAAAGGACCCATAGCTCTAACTGATAGATCTTTGAAATGCTAATGAGAACCTTAGCAGCCCCTAGCCAAACTTCTTAAGTTGCAAGTTCGAGATTAAGCAGTGTTTGTTCTTCATCATTGATGGCTGTTTTTGGCTATTCAGCATTTATTTTTCATCATTATATTCCAGCAAATATTGTTAAAGGAAAAAATACAAAGAGACAAGTAAAGACAGTACTAAAGTTGCTGCAACATGTCCTTCTTTAGTTGGCCGGAGCTCAAATATTCTACCACCCATTCATCAACAGCACAATATTTCTCAAGACTACATACCTGATCAATCTTGATGTCGACATTAATAACTGGCTTTGTTTCCTCCTGCACTACCAGTACATAGCTCACTTCTCCGGTGCCAGTATCTGAAGGTACCAGGGTCACCGTCTGGTAGCCTTCCTCAATCATCGTGTTATCGTCTTCTGCGATGGCCTCCTGGAAACACTTGAATATTAAACAAAGACAGCTAGTATTTATGATTCATGTACGTAATTCTTTGAACAGGCCTTTGATAATGTTTAATATACTGCTCAAAAGAGAATATTTAAGGGCCACGTGAATTTTATGGGAGAAAGGAAAATACTAATAAATATAAATCTTTATAACATTCCTTGTCTAGGAATGGTTTTATTAAATACAACATAACACATTACAAGTACTTTTCATCCAATTAAATGTATTCAATTAAAAACACAAACATATTTTTGATTTCATTTTACTGGTGAAGTTCAAGTGGCCCTTATATTATTTTTAGTAGTATATTTTTGTTAATAATTATTAATACAAGCTTTTTTGCTGACTGAACTTTTTGTTGACTGTACTTGCATTGTCATCCAAACTACATCTCTGTACCAAATTTCAAGTCAATGCAATTAATTATTGAGTTCTGTCCTGCAGATACAACCCAGGCTGGACCACCATGATGTCACTACTAGATTATTGTATTCTCACCAGATTTACATAAGAATGCCATGGAAGCGGGTCAAATTCAACTTGCAAGATTAGACCCACACATACATACATTGCCAATCAAACAAAAGCTTGTAAAAACCTAAATACAGTGACGAAGCGGCGGAGCAATATCTGAACAAGTAACAAATATTTCAAAACCACATCTTTAAACTCCAACAACAATTAGTTAGTTAGAGCCTTATCAATAATCGCACAGGCGATTTGCGGACGAGTTGAAAGCGAGGCGAGCGGGCAGTGAGTTCGCTACGAGCGCGCAACGAATCAGCCGAGAGCTCGTAACGATTTCGCCACGAACGCGCAACGTATTCGCTGCGTAACTGTAAAGCATGGCGTTCCAGACCTAGACGCGATGAACTTGCTGCGCGCTCACGACGTAGTTCTTACGTATTCGCAGCGAACTCGCCTAGCTTTTAACCCATCCACAAATCGCTAGTGTGGTAAGGCCTTAAGGCACACGGAGACACGGAAACAAAACATACTTATAAAAAAAAACATGATAAGCGCATGAATTGAATTTAAAAAGGTCCTCACAACAGCTCCAATACATTTTATTTAATGACACGTAAATGAATCACCAGATATATGGTATCCAGTATCCAGCCAATAAAAATATAGTTATACATCTCTACATTAAAACCATCTCTGCAATAACTTGCCTCATTTTCCTCTGGATTTGAGAGGGACACTATGGTCTGATTCTCTCCGGGCTGGTAGTAATACCGG
The DNA here is from genome assembly GCF_025370935.1 of Choristoneura fumiferana. NCBI lineage: Eukaryota > Metazoa > Arthropoda > Insecta > Lepidoptera > Tortricidae > Choristoneura > Choristoneura fumiferana. The sequence goes on along the minus strand of NC_133472.1, from coordinate 42,264,432 downwards.
CCCTGCTCATCCACGAAATATGTGACTCCATTGGGGTTCTCCTCCTCCTCGGCACTGTTCACTGTGATAATTAAGAAATGGGTTGATAACTCGCCAATGGACATTTTCAGTTTAAACTACACCATTTTTTTAATGATAAATTTTAAGTTTTTCACATCCGGAATCTCAATCACTGGTCATATACAGTGTGGAAAGTTGATATGGGGCAGCAATACTGGATTAAGACACTAACTTTAGTTAGAATGTTCAGTTTTTAGTTGTCTACATACTGTTTAATTTTCTTTAAGCATAAAGGATTTCACTGCAAATTAGTACCCTACGAACTGTATGGAAAAAGTTTTCTTTGATTTGTGGGTGTTCTAATACTCTAACATTAGTTGGTCTCAAAGAGTGTTTTAATCCTTGATAGAAATGGGACCGATTAGCATAAAAAAGTCATATCTGTTGATTTTCTCGCTGACTGTACATTTTATCAAAAATCTGTGAATGTTGATTGTTATCACTCAAAAAGTTAGTAAAGGTCTCCTAAGAGCATTTTTGCGTAGCAGCAAGGGATCTAGTAGCTGCCCTGGCTGCCCCATCTCAACTTTCCACCCTGTATAAAGAAATTTAATGAGGGGTTTCATCTATCATCATCACAAATCTAACATAAAATTGCACAGAAAATTACTTGTGATTCAGTACAAGGATAAAACCCATCAATCCTCTTTTTGGAAAAAAATAAGCCAGTTCCATCAACATATAGCTTACCCAATACGGTGGCTTCGGCTTCTGTCTGCTGCTGGTTGTACGCATTGAGATAAGACTGGATAAGCTTCCCATCAGAGACTCCCACCCCCTTCTTGTCGGGAGGAGGCATTTTGCTAGAGAAAACATTGGTAATTATGAATAAATAGGAACACATTCATAAACACTATGTGACTGTGTATGCAATTTAGGATGGATGGAGCGTCTGTACGGAGAAAAAAAAAAGTTGTATAACATACCTCTAAAAACTTGCATATAGACTAGTTTATTACATAAATATTTTTATATTATTTTTTCGAGATATGTTTTAGCCCTCTTCCTTACCTCGAAGATTTTGATTCTTGTATGGAAACTTTGTAATTTCGCATAAAAATAAATAAAATATTTTTTATGCTGAAAATAGACGGGACATCGGCTTCATTCAAAAATTGTATCAATACATACAGTTTTGTGTTACAAGTCACATAAACATACTTAAACGAAAATTGGTAGTATTGACAGTCTATTTAATTTATAATTTTGGTACATTTAGTGCATCACAAAGGCGTTTTACTTAAACTAAGGTATATTTTGAATAAGATGACAACATAATTTTAGGTAAAAACAATATTTTACGGTAATTAACAACAGTTTTTTAAATTAACATAATAACAGAAACACACTGAACTCTTTAGTTTAGGATTCAGGCAAAGGTGCAACCTACAGAAAGAAAACTTCTGATTCATCAAAGCCTGGACCAAAACCTAGGTCCCAAACAACCAAAATACTGTGCAATAACATGAAATATAACACACTAGAAATGATGACAGCACTAGATGTCAGGACATTCTTTAGATATGGTAATTAACAAGTTACATACGTCGTTGGGAACCTAGATCCACTATGTGATGTCTATTGACATATCATGTGGTTTTTTCACTGAAAGCACTCCTCGTTACTGAAAGCTATAGAGAGCACCGCCTACGTAAATAATAGTCAATCAATAACCGGCGATACTTTCAGGTTTGCTATGTAGAAAAAATTAGAAAACACTTCATTCAAGGCTAAAAAAAATCACTGAACAACTTATTCAAAAACATTCACATTTCCAATGCACTCGTGATTCACAAACACCACTTTGAACTGATACACTCGTTTGACTTGAATAACTGAATAAACAGCGTCTAGATGTCCGCCATCTTATGAAGGATTGCACCAAATAATCGAACACGCCTCGAATTATCCAAAACAATAAATTTAATTATTTACTATTGTTGTAATCATAATAGCAGTGATTTATGACAAATTAGCGCCACTAAGTGAAAACTAGCAAAATGCATCACAGACGGCGCTGTCGTCAGGTCGTGTCTACAGCAAATGATGTTACGAAAAAGAACTGATGAGAGCACGTTTCGAAAGAAATTTCACTGAAACATGGGAGAGTTATCGGTAGAATGGCTTGGGACTCTTGTACTTTCTATTTTCTGTAAGGAAATATGTAAAAACCACTGAAAATACCTGGTTCCCGCAAATGGGATAGCTTCTAAATTTTCCCAACGAGGGCGTCTCGGTCTTCGACTCGATCAATTCTTGCGACTGCGACGCTGACGCGAAATGGCGGACGCAACGTGAACTACGCTACCATAGTACAAAAACGATGACAAAGAAAACACGAACTTGCCAGCTAAAAAAAATAATCGTCAACGTCAAAAAGTTTACCAACTTAAACAAGATGGCGTTATGAACGCACCCGATATAAAAATGTAGTAATACCATAACAAAAAAATATACTTTTTTAGTAGTTTATTTTGAACACGTCCCTACACCATTTTGGAAAACTATAAATTATTATTTTTAAAACTTCTGCAGTTGCTACTTGGGTCTTTACATTTAATATGTTTTTTTGTGCCTTTTTTAGGGTTCTGTAACAAAAGGGTAACAAATTAAACCCCATTACGAGTAGGTAGGTACTGCTGCTACGCTGTTTGTCTATATTTTACAGCAGGGCTACTACGAAACTCGAAGTTCCTATCGTACCGTCCCTCTCGCTCTCGTATTAAATAGTATGTGTCAAAGGGACCGCACGACACGAAATTCGAGTTTCGATTGAGTTTCGTAGTAGCCCTGTAGGTTTGTAGGTATCCTACAAAATAAGTACCTACCTGTTTGTTTTCTACTTTTTTTTCTATTACCAATTCAACAACAAAAAACGAAATTAAATTATAATATAAAATCATGGGGTCCTACAAGAAACGTATTAAATAACCAAACCATCAAAAAGTTAGAAACCTCCGACATTGTCACTTCAAAGGTCAATATCTCAAAAACGGCTGAACTGATTTTAATAAAACATAATAAATAATAATCATAATAAATATCACGGGACAATTCACACCAATTGACCTAGTCCCAAGGTAAGCTTAGCAAAGCTTGTGTTATGGGTACTAAGCAACGGATAAATATAAACATATCTTAGAACCATCGCTTGAAAACCTACTTTCAAATAAAAAACTGCTATCAAATCGGTCCACCCAGGTCCAGAGCTACGGTGCCACAGACAGACACACAGACACACATAGCGGTCAAACTTATAACACCCCTCTTTTTGCGTCGGGGGTTAAAAATAATTTAAAACGGTCAAGCATGAGCGTTTCTTAGGGCATAAATTAAACTATTTGAATTCGTCTGCCACCGGCTTTAATTTAGGTAGGTATTATTCTACTTTATGATTTATAAATTTAAATAGAGTCCACGTGAGTAATTAAAATTTTAAAATATACGGTACGCCACCTTACGATGAAGGAAAGGATCGAGAGAAAACCTGCACAAACCTGTGAAGAAATTCAATGGTGCAGTTCCAACACTCCGCATGGAGAGGAGAGGAGGCCTGAGAGGAGGCCTGTGATCTGCATTGGAATGTATATAAAAAGATCGTTGTGAGATGTACTTAATTTGGCTACAGATCACTTCATCATCCCCAGCCTATATACGTCCCACTGCAGGGCACAGGCCTCCTTTGTAATGAGAGGGCTTGGGCAGTAGTTCCCACGCAGGCCCAGTGCGGATTGGTAACTTCTGTGTGAAGTTACCGTTGATTTCCTTTGCAGGTTTGTGTGCAGGTTTCCTCAAGAGGAAAACTCCTTCATCGTAAAGCTCGTGGTAAATTTCAAATGTAATTCCGCACATGAATTTCGAAAAACTCAGAGGTGCGAGCCGGGGTTTGAACCCACGATCCTCTGCTTGAGAGGCCATAGGTCAAACCACTCGGCCACCACGGCTCCACTAGGCCACCACGGCTCTATAGATCACTTAGTGAGAAATAAAAAAAAGAAAAAAAAAGTAAAACCGACTCCAAAAATTAAAAAAAATAACAAAAAATGTAACCGACTACAAAACCCATGAAAATATTTTTCTAGGTACCTGTAGGTAGATACCTACTAGGCTACTAGCTCGAAGTCGGTGCTTCAGCACGAGCCAGCATAGGAGTGGAAGGAGTCGGTTCCATTTTTTGTTATTTTTTGTTTTTTTTGGAGTCGGTTTTTTTTTTAGTGTAAATCAAACAATAACCTAACTAACAAAAAGTTGGAAAACCCCCAATTTTTAATATCTCAAAAACGGCTGAACCGATTTTGATAAAACATGTCTAACACACATAGCGGTCGAACTTATGGGAGTCTGAGTACGAACTCGCTCATGAACAAACATGACCACCATTTCCATTTTAACCCCCGACGCAAAAAGAGGGGTGTTATAAGTTTGACCGCTATGTGTGTCTGTGTGTTTGTATGTCTGTGGCACTGTAGCTCTTAAACGGGTGGACCGATTTGAATGCTATTTTTTTAATTGAAAGCAGGTTTTCTAGCGATGGTTCTTAGGCATGTTTTATAAAAATCGGTTTAGCCGTTTTTGTGATATTAAACTTTGAAGTGACAAAGTCGGGGATTTTCAACATTTTGTTGGTAAGGTTAGGCTAGGTTATTTATATCAGCCTATCGATCTCAATAGACCGTGAAAGTGTCGTTACAAGTCTATTAGGGTTGTGGGCATGCCCATCGTGCCCACTACGGTAGATCCACCCTTGGCGATGGGCTACACTTATCTCTTATCTACATTAAAGTTCGTTCACCCATGTACCATCAGCGAAATAAGTGGTCTATCAATTTTTAAACAAGTTCCTATCAAATGAATATGTCGCTAAAGTCGAACTTTCAAGTTGACAGACACGTCTATATTGGCATTATTGTATTATGACGTGCAAACGATTATCAACTTTAGGGTGGTAGACCACATATTTGGCTGATGGTACATTACCTACATTTTATTATTACCCATACCTTTATAACCTCTAAGCAACAAAAAGTTGGAAAATCCCCGACTTTGTCACTTCAAAGTTCAATATCTCAAAAACGGCTGAACCAATTTTGATAAAACATGTCTAAGAACCATCGCCAGAAAACCTGCTATCAAATAAAAAAACCGCATTCAAATCGGTTCACCCGTTTAAGAGCTACGGTGCCGCAGACAGACAACAGACACACAGACACACATAGCGGTCAAACTTATAACACCCCTCTTTTTGGGTCGGGGGTAGCCAAAATGGCAAAATGGCTTATAGTTTCGCCATGTCTGTCTGTCTGTGTCTTTCTGTCTGTCTGTCCGTCCGCGGCTTTGCTCAGGGACTATCAATGCTAGAAAAATGAAATTTTACACGAATATGTAAGCTATGCCGATAAAAGGGTACAGTAAAAAATTAAAAAAAAAATTTTTTTTCAGGACCTCCCATAGACTTAAAGTGGGGGTGTTTTTTTTTCTCATTCAATCTTGTAGTGTGGGGTATCGTTAGAAGGGTCTTTTAAAATCATTAGGGGGTTGCTAAAACGATTTTGCGATTCAGTGATTTGTTTGCAAAATATTCAACTTTAAAGTGCAAATTATCATTACAATTCGTCCCCCCGCCCCCCCCTCCCTCTAAAATCTAAACCGGTGGGTGGAAAAATTTAGTATTACTTAATTTTTTCGTAATGGCCACGGAACCTCCGACACGCTCTTGGCCGGTTTTTAGATATAGCTTAGTTTTTAATATAGTTTTTACTTTAGTTTGTAATATTTAGTATTATTTCTGCTTTTTGTTTTATTTTTAACTTTATAAATAAATTCTTGTACACATTCAGTGGCGAAGCGTCCATATAACCATAGAACCCTATTCTCATCTGCTTGCCCAATATTTACAAAATAGGACTACAGGACATACATGATTAATGAAAGATATATGCGATCTTTGCTTAGCCTTTACCACGAAAATATCTGATGCTCCCTATGTACTCGTATGTACCTAACATTATAGGTTTATCCTGAAATTTAAATTGAAGAATTAGCCTAGCGATTCAACGAGGAAATGCTGCCAGCATCTTCGGCACAATGCCGCAGGGGCTTTTTTAGGGTTCCGGAGCCAAAATGCCAAAAACGGAACCCTTATAGTTTCGCCATGTCTGTATGTCTGTCTGTCCGTCCGCGGCTTTGCTCAGGGACTATCAATGTTAGAAAGCTGTAATTTTGCACGGATATATATGTAAACTATGCCGACAAAATAGTACCTACAATAAAAAATGAACTATATTTTTTTTTAGGGTACCTCCCATGGACGTAAAGAGGGGGTGATTTTTTTAGTACCGTATAGTTTGGCATATAGTTGGATAGGTCTTTTAAAACCATTAGGGATTTGCGAAGACGATTTTTCGATAATTTGTTTGCGAAATATTTAACTTTAAAGTGCAAATTTTCATTAATATCGAGCATCCCCCTCCCTCCTCTAAAATCTAAACCGGTGGGAGGATTTTTTTTTTAATTCAGGATGGTAAGTAAGTAAGTATATCAAACTTACAAGGAAAACTATAACGGCTGAGTTTGCTTCAGAATTATTAGTAGTTTAAGAGTAAATAGCAGCCTAAGGTATAAAATATACCTAAACTTGGAAGATTCCGTATAAAATACGAAATCCTTAGAAAAATATTACTTATTTTTTTCGTACTGGCTACGGAACCCTATTTAAGGCGTGTCCGACCCGCTCTTGGCCGATTTTTTTTTTTTAGATATAGTTTAGTTTTTAATAAAGTTTGTAAAATTTAGTATTATTTCTGCGTTTTGATTTATTTCTATCTTAATAAACTTATTTGAAGAATCTCAAATTCCATCCATCAAGTCATGAAATTCGGCACAGTTGTGTGCAGCGATAATGTACAATACAATACAATACAAATATTCTTTATTGCACACCATAAGCAGTACAAAAAACTTATGATATAAACACTTAGACACACACACACTACACTTACTTAATGTAGGTAGGTAATCTACGATATATTTTTTGGAAATTCCCATGCTAATTTGATGAAATCCCGATGTTTCAATTCAACTGCCAGTGTAGTCGTGAATAAAACAACTTTGCTTTTTCCAATAATTTTATTGATCCAAAGAAGCAATAAATACCAACAAGCATTACTGCAGAACACAGTTAACAAATTTGAAAAAAATAATTATCACAGTACTAATATGTAAAAACAAACTTAATCTACATTTTAAAATAGTCTTATTTGCTACCTATAGACCTATTACTGGCGTTTTCAAAAAAAAAGTGTAGGTACCCTTACTTTTTTTTGGAAAAATATGGTTTTTCCTACTCAGAATCAAGAGCACAATCGATTCCGATAGTTTAAAAAATTGTCCTCATAAAAAATGACAGTTTTGCGTTTGCGACGTTTATTTCATACACTCAGTATGGGCGTGACAAAGTAAAAATTGACTCATAAAATTTTGTATGAAAAAATGGGGTAATTTTTTTAAACTATCGGAATCGATTGTTCTCTTGATTCTGAGTAAGATTCTTTTTGAAAACGCCCCGCTTACAGTATAATGTTTTAAACTTTCATCATTTTCACTCATCTTTCTACTATATCTACCACAAGCGGGACTTTATCACGCTAATCGCCATCTCAACCATATTACATATAGTGAAAAAAATTAAACATGCCAAGTAAAAATCAATCTTATGTCAATGACATTTAAAGACTAGTAGTGGTGGTGTTGGTGTGTTACTTGGTTACTTGTGACCACGGCCACTGTAATGTGGTTGAAACGTCGTGGTCTAGTGTGACAAGTCCCAGAGTGCCTACTCCGAAGTTCGAAAATCGAAGTTCGTATCGTACCGTCTCTCTCACTCTCGTATTAAATTAACTAGGAAGTATAAGTGTCAGAGGGACGGAACGACACGAACTTCGAATTTCGGAGTAGCCTCGCAGTTGTGGCAGTAGTTTTGTAGTTGTAGTAAAATTGTCTAAATTTTTACATGACGTTAGTGATAGGTACAGTCAGCATCAAAAGTAGCTGGTTACTTTTGTACTTTGACGTTTTACAGCCACACTTAGCGCCATACAAGATTGACATAATGTGTTAATGTGACTACGGTATTTGACTATTTCCGTTTTAGGTATTTTAAATATCAACTAGTTGGTGCTCGTATCATGACATGAGGTATTTTTGACAATCGTGACAGTCTTTATAATTGTGTTTTGTATTATTGGCACAATCGTTCGTTCTAAGTAAGTAGCTAAACTTGTACAATGCCACAGAATAAGTAATAGTACAAGTACAGAAGTTTCACTGCCGTACAAAAGTGACGTTTAGGCATAAGAATCGTGCCTACTTTATGCTTCTCTGTCTATCGCATAACTCGTGTTCACTCGCACGCGTTGAGTCGCACTGAATCGCCTCAACGTTGGGGAGGCCCGGTATGTACTTGTAGCTCGGCGGCGGAATGGCCTAGTGACACCCCCCTGACAATGCTATTAAAAATAACTTTGACATTTGTATTGCGCTTGAGCTGAGCCAATCTCAAGTAAAGCTGTACGTCAAACGGACTTCACATGAACCTCATAATACTAGCGCCATCTAGCGATGTTCGTCCTGTCAGAGTAGAGTAGAAAGCGGATAAATCAATTAAAGCCCTTCATAACTTTACATTTTAGTAAAACTAAACTGTTCTCTGAACATTTCAATAACTTTTAATGTTTATGGATGATGTTTATAACTAACGTACCTAAAGGTACATAACATTGACTTAATTTTATAATACAATAGTTTGATTAGCAATAGCCTCATTTTAACGATTATAACAGGTCCTAAATGGGTCCAACATATAGGACTTGTTGTAGAGAACAGGCGCGGCCACATGCAGTCGCTCGACGCTCGTTTCCAGCGTCAAATCTGGTCACGTGCCATAAAGCGATAAAGCTGAAAATGTTGAGCTTTATCGCTGGAAAAAAAACCTTAAATTTCGGCAAAAACACTGAATATATTTTTCATTCACTACAATTTCTTTTATTTGTACTACTGCCACGACTGCTACTAAATGATCAGCTTCCAAGACCAAGATCATTCCTGCAAGCAGCCATCTTGTCGCTGCTGCTCGACGCGGCGACTTGACGCACTTTTTTGAGTTGCGGGAAATTCAAAATCACATACAAAATGGGTCACGTGACCAGATTTATCGCTGCAAACAAGCGACGAGTGACTGTGTATGGCCGCACCTTACTAGTAGTAAGCAATAGACTTAGTTTTGGTCCCCGTTCTAACTACAATTTTTTAAAATATTTAGAAACTTTTTTTTAAATTAAGTAGGTCCCTAATTTGTTCATGTTCTTAGGGCAGAACTTTTTAGCCAGTGTTTAACGCTCACTGTCGTTTTTTTTTTTTTTTGGTACAGTCAACGTCATAAATAAGTAATCACTTCTGTACCTTGTCTTTTCAAATATGACATGAAATTGACAAGGTACAAAAGTGATCACTTATTTATGACGTTGACTGTACCTATTTTATGGCCTGATTACAGAGATCTTTAAGCCACTTTTTGCTTTTGCCAATAGAGCCCAATGTTGCCATTTTTGGAAATAGAGTATCTAAGTATGTTTATCCGTTGCCTAGTTTCCATAGTAAGTACCTACTAGGTACTTAGTACATGCTTTGTTTAGTTTGGGACTAGGTCATTGATGTCTAGTATTCCATGATATTTATTTACTTATTTAATACATAGGTTGTACCGGCAAAATTACAATGCTCAAAAGTGGCAACACTACCAAATAGAATTGGTGGTTAATTTTTCATCTGTTTTCTACTGTTTTATATCGTAGAGATACTACCACTCTACTTTTGTTTTTATATCTTTAAAACTACGAAAACGTTATGGTAGATATCATGTATCAATTTGGCACAAAAACAAAGTTAACACCTATTTTACAACTCTAACGACTTAAGAGCGAAAACAAACAATTTTAAAAGTAGTAATTACTATATATGTAACTCTAACACTTCTTTTATTCCTCGACCTTATGACTTCAAGTTACCTGTGTAATTTTATCTTATCCAAACTTAAACTAAACTTAAATATCTTAATTAAGGAAAACATACAAACGAACAGGCGAAAACTTAATGATTATGAACAGATTAACGTTTATAATATATGGCAAAAAAAAAAACTTCTCACAAAGACTAACATTTTTATCATGTGCTTATTTTAACAGCTTAAGCAATACGCATAAAACACAATTAAGTTAAAAGTACAAAACCTCCTGTGAAAATGGAAAAATATCTATTCAAGGGAATCATATTTAGAAAACATCTGTGAAAATACCATTCGAAATGGATAAAAATTTGCTTCAAAGAAATATCTTTTAATGAAATTTTTAATACAGGCTTTTGTTGCTGGCTGTACTTGCATTGTCATCCAACTCACATTACATTACGTATATGTATGTCTGTTGTCTACCCCCTTTGGCATGCTAAGCTAAACTACCCACTTGCAGAGGCCCATCTGGCAGCTCGCCCCTCTCCGGTAAGCTGTAAAAGCCCTCTGGACTGACAGCAACAGTCCGTCCCAAAAAAAGTATATGTCTACCAATTTTCAAGTCAATCCGAGCACTTCAAAGTGGGTCAAAAACTTGCGAGTTTTGAATCAATTCAATCAATTCAATATTCATACAATGGTGTTGTTCGAAAGGCACCACCAAATAATTCCTACTATAGCAATATAGATCACGCTCTACCTTGGTCAAGCTAGAGTCGGCGCTGAAGGACAAATACATATGATAAAAAACGCAACAGGCTTAAACATAATTCAAATCTGACACATCGCATTGCGCATAACATAGCGTCGCTTAAACATATATGCATTCGCACAATGAAATCCGCAGTGTCGGGATTATTCAACTGATATTATTCTCACCTAGCCGATATGTCATCAAGAGCCGGCCGGGATGCACGCACGGTTCCCTATAATGATAATAAATCTTTTATTTGGATAACAAAAGCAGTTTTTACAATAGCAGTTGAAGCCTCTTAGTAAACAGGGTTGCACGGGATAGTTATTAAAATAATTATCTGGATAGGTAATTCATGCACTGACATTTTTCAGTAACTTTTTCGTGTGATACATAAGTTCTATAGTGTGTGACGTATTTGATGCTTTTAATATCAACATGAAAAATGTGGGTACTTTTCGTTACAATACTTTTTTTACACATTAACTAATAATTATCGGACATAACTGGATAATTATCCGATACTCATTAGACAATGGTGTATCTGTGTAATTATCTTAACAATTTCAATTCCACAGATAATAAGTATGTATGTACAGGCTGCCCCGTATGCAAAACAGATAAACTTTTAGAAAGTTAAAAATACATTCACCGGCTCTAATTAAATTTAAAATCACACGGTTCTAATTAAACTTAAAGTTTAACCATTTAACCTCTTCACCGCCAGAGTCATCCAGTCGTGACAGCCGATAGAATGCCTCACGCCACGGTCATCTATACATGACCAACATTCAACTCGAAATTAATCCTTCTGCTATGGAATTAAAAATCAAGTTGATTTGTCAATTATTTTTCTCTGGCGTGTAGATACAGAACACGTCACTTTTTTTGTGGCGGTGAAGAGGTTAAGATGATCGAAATATACGGCCACGACGAGATATTCACTATTTACAGTATTTACTGGACACGCTGTATACCTGTAGCGTCATGTGGGGTAAGCGTACACAATCACATAGGTACATTTCGGACTGAAATGTATGGAATTCCGTACACTTACCCTCGACGTACATTTACTCTAGCAGGTATCGTTCTTCCAATAAGCTATAAGTAGTTCGTACTTACATAAATTAACATTATTTTATCATAAAACAAACTTTTGGATGCGTGGTTTAAGAAATGAACTAAATAATAGATGTTATCAAAGAACTATAATAATCAGGAACAAAAATGTGAACGTTTCGTTTTCGGCGGAAAATCTGACGAAACTAGAATCGAATCGAACAGCGGATTCGACAGCTTTCAAGTTTTTAGGCTATCAAAGACTCACTTTTTTAAGCTATCAAACTATTAAACTTCTAAATATTAACACAACATATTTACAGAAACTAAAATAAACGAAAGTTTTAAAATTATACAAAGAATAAAGTTTTCAGTTTCGGTTCCAGTTGCAACAGTTTCGATACTTGCGGTTGCCGTACTTATTTTGGTATTTACTCTGCTAGTTCTGCTACTAAATAAAAAAGCAAACGGAGTAGCAAGTTAAAACGTGAACCTCCGCAAAGTAACACCTAAATCAATTATTTATATTATTACAATCAATAAATACTAGAACAAACCTTAATTCGTGACAGAAACGCACTGTAAGCGTGCCATTGCTAATCAAGACGCCTTGAAAGTGAAGTTTTAGGCGGGTTGCGGACGACGCGAGTGTGTACGCATATGGCGAGTGATCATATCGCGGCGGCACGCTGCGTACGGGCAAGCGGAGCAACGGTACGGCTTCTCCCCAGTGTGCGTACGGTGGTGGGTAGCCAGATGATCAGACCTTGAGAACACCTGGCCACAAGCGGAGCACGAGTAAGGTTTGACGCCGCTGTGGAGCCGAGCGTGCCGCGTCAGCATATCCGAACGCGCGAACCTCCTGTGGCATATATCGCATTCGTACGCGCGCTCAGCTTCAGGCACTCTGTTCCTATGCCGGGAAGCCACGTGCTTAGCTAAGCGATCGTGCACGCTGAAGGTCTGACCGCAAGCATTGCACGCGTACGCTCTCGGCTTAACTGGCGTAGGGATCTTAGGTTCTGACTTTAATGATAAGTCTAAAGGGACGTCTTCGGGCATCTCTTGTTTGATTGGAGCGTCCAGCATGAGCCAACGAGGGGGTGGGTAGTGATTGTTGTTTTGTAGCTGGACAGCTAGCTTGTCGAGGAGGCGGGAGAGGCGACGTCGCTTGTGGAGGTGGCGCGGGCTGCGCGGCGCCTCGGCCATAGCTGACGTACACATAGCGCTGGCCTCTCCTCGCCCGTCGGCTCCATAAGCGCTCCACCCTGGTGACAATGCAGTTCATAATTAGCACAGATTAATTGGTAATGAGTACTCGTAGAGAGCGGATTTGAAGTAGCGAAGTTTAATATGGATAAGACTAGTCTTCTTCTTCTTCTTCGTCGTTTCACTCTTGACAGAGTGGTCGTGGTCATCATTTTCTAGGTGCTGGTAGCAAGCTTAACAATACGCCTCCATTCCTCCCTGAAAGCCGCCTTCCTTAGACTAGTACAGGTTAGTATTCATATTTGGCTGATGGTACTAAAGAATACAGGGTGACTTCTAAGTCGTGATCATAAATTAGTATTTCATGTTCAGTTAATGCCGGACAATATAATGCATTGACCCATTTATTTAAACTTGTCGGATCAAATTAGCGGTTTCCATACATTGACTTCGTGATTTTATTTGAACAATGTATGGAAACCGCAAATTTTTACAGATTATCTCTAACAAATGGGTCAAGCATTATATTGTCCCGGGAAGCCGTGGTGGCCGAGTGGTTTGACCTATGGCCTCTCAAGCAGAGGATCGTGGGTTCACACCCCGGCTCGCACCTCTGAGCTTTTCGAAATTCATGTGCGGAATCACATTTGAAATTTACCACGAGCTTTACGGTGAAGGAAAACATCGTGAGGAAACCTGCACAAACCTGCGAAGCAATTCAATGGTGTGTGTGAAGTTCCCAATCCGCACTGGGCCCGCGTGGGAACTAATGCCCAAGCCCTCTCATTATGAGGGGAGGCCTGTGCCCTACAGTGGGATGATGATGATTATATTGTCCGGCATTAACTGAGCATGAAATACTAATTTATGATCAAGATTTAGAAGTCACCCTGTATAATTCTCATTTGGCTAGAACGGCAAAGTGCGAAGGACTATCATTTAGTCGTAAAGCAGTCACGAGTGGTTTAAACGACACGCACTTATGCGGTGTCGGTACTCGATTTATTGAAATTGCAGGATACCGGACGGCATCCGTTTGTATCCACGTTGAGCCAACACTGCAGTCAATGATGCACTTTTACTATTTAAAAAAAATAATGCATGTTCAGTCAAGCTGACAAAAATGCTATCGTAAATAAAAATTGTTTTCATCACACTTGCTCGTAAACAGTGTCGTAACATGCAGGCTACCTTGGTTGCAACCCCCCAAATAAAACCCTCGACCTTAATGTGCTTGTCATGAAACCCGTGGTCGGTAAATGAGTCATTGCCCGTACTAATTTTCATGTCATGAAGCCCAAGGTCGGTATTTACGTGTCGAGTTTGTTACTGCATGTCGTGCTGCTGCTTCGTGCGCGCGCTGCACACGCACGCCATGCACATGCTGCGGATTGCCAAGAGCGCAATCAGCGGTATCGGCAATTTTTGATAAAATATTAGTTTTTCTTTTACAAATATACAATTTTACTCGCAAATGTGATGAAAAACATTGTATGTCGCACGGGCGGTACTAGAATTACGAACATCGACTCATTAAAGCCCTCAGTCTTCGAGTTCGGGCTTCTAATAGACTCTCGTTCGTAATTCCTTATTTACCGCCCTTAAGACACAATGTACTATAGCATTCGTCGCTTTTTGAAAAGCAAACCCAAGAGAGTGGAAGAGGATGAAAATAAATAAATATAATATAAATAAATATAATACAATAAAATAATAAATAAATAAAAGTGACGTGATTTACACTTTCAGAGATAAAGATCTGCAGGTGGTAGGACCTTGTGCAAGGTCCGCCCGGATTGCTACCACCATCTTGCTCGCTAATCCTGCCGTGAAGGAGCAGTGCTTGCACTGTTGTGTTTCGGCGTGGAGAGTAAGACAGCCGGTGAAATTACTGGCACGTGAGGTATCCCATATCTTAGGCCTCCAGGTTGGCAACGCATCTGCAATACCCCTGGTGTTGCAGATTTATGGGCGGTGGTGATCTCTTACCATCAGGAGACCCACTTGCTCGTTTGCCATCCAGTCGAGTAAAAAAAAAGAGGCGTGGCTTGGGACAATTTCGCGAAGCCAGACGAGCATAATTTTTAGGGTTCCGTAGCCAAATGGCAAAAAACGGAACCCTTATGGATTCGTCATGTCTGTCTGTCCGTCCGTATATCACAGCCACTTTTTTTTTAACTTGGTAAGTAGATGTACCTATTCTGTGAACCGCATTAAGATTTTCACACAAAAATAGAAAAAAAAACAATAAATTTTGGGGGTTCCCCATACTTAGAACTGACACTCAAATTTTTTTTTCATCAAACCCATACGTGTGGGGTATCTATGGATGGTCTTCAAAAATGATATTGAGGTTAACTTAAGCGTCCGAAAATACGCGACTCATAACTCGAAAAACCGGGCAAGTGCGAGTCGGACTCGCACACCGAGGGTTCTGTACACATTTTTTTTATATTTGATTTAATGAAAGGTAAATTGCGGTTTACGATTTATGACGTATTAAAAAAATTCTACTTACTAGATCTCGTTCAAACCAATTTTTGGTGGAAGTTTGCATGGTAATGTACATCATATATTTTTTTAGTTTTATCATGCTCTTATTTTAGAAGTTAGAGGGGGGGGACACACATTTTAGTAAAATTTACCACTTTGGAAGTGTCACAAACTATTCAGTTAAGAAAAAATTATATTAGAAACCTCAATATCATTTTTGAAGACCCATCCATAGATAGATACCCCACACGTATGAGATTGATGAAAAAAATTTTTAGAGTTTCAGTTCTACCTAAGTATGGGGAACCCCCAAAACTAATTGTTTTTTTTTTTCTATTTTTGTGTGAAAATCTTAATGCGGTTCACAGAATATCTACTTACCAAGTTTTAACTGTAAAGAGTCTGTATAGTTTCGGAAAAAAGTGGCTGTGACATAGGCGGACGGACGGACAGACACGGACACAGACAGGCAGACATGACGAATCCATAAGGGTTCCGTTTTTTGCCATTTGGCTACGGAACCCTAAAAAAATTACGCTCGTCGGACTTCACCCTAAATGTGATTAAATTAAAAAAATGCGGCTGGGCATTTTCATTAAAACATGTACCTACCTAGCAACGGCGTAAAGTTAAAAGTTGTCAGTTTTGTGATGATTTTCCCCTACAGTTAATATGGAATAAAAACGTCACAAAACTGACAATATTTAACTTATTCTTAACTATGCCGTTGCTAGGTACATCTATATTAATAATTTCGTCAAGGCGTACGGTAGACTCGAACGAAATGCACATCAAATTGAAGAGCGTAAAAAATTAGTCAATTCGAGTCGACAACTTGTAGGCGGAAAATTCGGATTATCGAGTATTTTCAATACTAAGTATTAAGTATTTATTTGTATATATTTATTTATTTATTCCTCTTAATGGCGGCCATAAGGCTTGGGCCAATGTCAGTTAAATTAAAGATAAATATATTCTTCTTATGCATGTTGTACGATGATTGTAGTTTTTGCAACTTGATAGCTAAATTCCAGAAACCACGCGGGCATTAAAAAATGTCAGACACGAGAGCAATATAGAATTTTGTGATCACTGTTCACTGTTAAGGTTAATCGCCGCATAAAACACTATCAAAATTATACTTCAACTAGCCAAAGAAGCAGAAATACCAAAATTAGATATCGTCTACCTATATCCGCCATGTTCGAATGCTACAGTCAAGGGCAAAGATATCGACACGGCCAAAGTTACAAAAATATGTATACACGACTTTGTGCACTTAACATTAAGGCCGTGTATACATATTTTTGCAACTTTGCCCGTGTCGACATCTTTGCCCTTGACTGTACAAATCGAATCCATTACTAAGTATATAATGGCGTTGCGAAGTTAACATGTCAAAGTCATCACATCAAAGTGGTGTTAGTATCACGTCATCCACGTGATGAACAGGTGTCACAGGTTTGCATTTCGTTCTCCATTGTGACCTTTTAAGGGCCCCACACACGGTACGATTCGTCGATTTTCATCAGATCGATCGTACAGACGAATCGTACCGTATATGGGGCCCTTTAGGTCTAATTTCTTTGATTATGAGACAGAGACATCATACGTAGTCGGTCCCAAAGTTCTGTCACTGGCACATTATTTTTAATTAAACTTAGAACATGATTTTAAGAAAATTTGATTGAATTCCATTTTTGAATGTTTGACAATTATTTTAAAACAATAAATAGTCATTCGCTGCAATTTCTCACGATGGAGTGGACATTGAAAGAAAACCGAATAGCTGTTTTAGCATTGCACCGCTGTGGGCACTCGCCAAGTACCATTTTCAAGTTGCTAAAAAATTTAAATATAACGCTTAGGTTTGTGTACCGTACTATTGATAGGTACAATGAAGTCTCCAGTGTTCAAGAAAAGAATTGGCCGGCCTCGCTCCGTACGAACACCAGCAGTGATCAAAGAGATCAAGAAATCCTGTCCGAAAACAGAAGTTGATGGCTTTGCAGATGGGTGTCAGTACCGTCAAAAAGGTTTTAAACGAAGATCTTAGTCTACGAGCATACAAAAAAAAAAGTGGGCACTTAATGCCCGTCTAAAAACAATAAGGCATAAAAGATCCCGGAAGTTGTTAAAGCGGTACGCGAAAAATCGACACCATGATATCCTCTTTACAGACGAAAAGATTTTCGATATTGAAGAGAAGTACAATAAACAGAATAAGATAATTTAGATAAGATAATTTATTCAATATTTTTAGTACAAAATAACAATAGATACAATATTTTACTAAATTCTATGTAACACTTTTCTCTTTAGCTCTGAAGAGTATTCTCTGATCTTATTACGGGCCAACTGAGGTTCATTTTTGCGAAAAAGGGTGAAGGGAGGGTGAAATCAGTGCGAAAGTGTACCAAGAGACGGTTTTGGATAAGCATGTCAAAGATCTGCCCAACACGCTATATTCAGGACATAATTTTGTGTTCCAGCACGATTCTGCGCCAGCACACAAAGCCAAGACCACTCAAGCCTGGTTTGACCGTCAAAAAATCGACTTTATAAGACACGAAGATTGGCCTTCCTCCAGTTCGGACCTTAATCCTCTGGACTTTAAAATTCGGCAGGTCTTAGAGGGGAAGGTCTGTGCTAAACCCTTGCTAAACCCCATAAAAATTTGGAGAGCCTGAAGTCATCTTTAAGAAAAGCAGTCGCTGAAATAGACATGAAAATGGTGCGTGCTGCGATAAACGACTGGCTGCGCCGATTAAGGGCCTGTATTAAAAACAAAGGAAGTCATTTTGAATAATTTTAAGTAATTTTAATTTTTTATTAAATGTACTTTAGATTGGTATATAATTTATTAAAAACTGATTGGTACTTTTGTTTTTATCATTATTTTCATTTGTGACAGAACTTTGGGACTGACTACGTAGTTATTTGGGCAAATAAGATTTAGGAGAAATATCTACTGGTGAAATACCGATACGTAGGTTAGCCGTTAAAGTGTTTGTGATAATAATTAAGGCTGGGAATATACGTCAGATTTTTCGATAAGCACGACAGTCTTTACTGGCAAAAAAAATTTTCAAACATATTATTATGAGTCTACATTTTACCCGAGCGAAGCCGGGTTTTCATCTAGTGTTTTAATAAAAATGCCCATCTTTCAGTTTAATAACCACCATAGTAACTAACACATAATATAAATAAACGTATTATTATAAGAGTACGATGTGCGATTGTTTGGTGCGTATTAGGTTTCGTTTGCATTCGGTAAGCTGAGCTTGTACATAAGGGAAACTACGATAATACGGTATAATACGCTTAGTTCTCAAAACGTTGCAATTTTATTGAAGACTTGCTTTTCGTGCAATCTTACCTTGTTAATATTATAAATGTGAAAGTTTGTGAAGATGTTTGGAGGTTTGCATGTTTGTTATTCAATCACGCAATAACAGATGAACGGATTGATATGAAACTTGGCGTACAGATAGACAAAGATCTGCATTGACACATAATATAGTACGTGATATCCCGGTAATGCGTTCCCGTGGGATAATATTTTAAGTAATCGATTCTATTCACAATTCTAAACTAACTAATTTCAGGTTTTCAGTTAATTCATTAACACCCACTTTTATTTGCGGGTATAAATAAAATGATACTGAAGTCTTTCACGTGATGTTGAAGAAAAGGACAACCATATACTACCTAGGTTCTATAATGGAAGCATAAAGGACGCGTAGTGTGCGTATGTTTATGTGTAGGTACCTATTTCTACTGCCGTTGGGAGCATGTTTTTCTGTTGTTTGTGGTCTTATAAGATAATTACTTTCATGAAAGTTTTGTAGTACTTACTTAAGACCTTAAAATTGATCACTTCACTATGTGGCCGACCTTTTCATGATTTGGCATTTTTACAATCTTTTATTAGTTTCACCTGTCCCGTTGTCTATCTGTCTGTCTGTAATCAAATCTTGCAAGTTAAATACGACCAACTTTCAGTAGTTGGATTGACTTGAAATTTGGTATACTAATGTAAATTGCCTGACAATACAATAATCTGGTGGCCACATCCTGGTAGTCCGGCCAGGATCGTCTCCACAGGACGGAACTCTTCAACGCATGGCATCGACTTGAAATTTGGTATGCTAATATAGGTTGGGTGGCAATGTAAGTACAGTCAACAAAAATACAGTCGGCAGAAAAAGCTTGTATTCAAAATGAAATATTTACGAAAACCTTATTATCCCCTCCTGTTATAACCAGAGCTAATTTACCATGTAAGCAAGAATTTCGTGTCATAAATAATTCATAATTGTGTTGATTCTAGCCAGGCCACTGCTGATGTGAGCAGCAGAGCCCTATTGCCTAACGCACTCGGAATCACAATAGTTTTCACTTCTTTCTATCACACGATATAGGATGACGGTAGAAAGAGATAGTGAAAGGGATCGCGAGCGACCACTCGTAAGACAATACGGCCACTTATCGTCATACTATGATCACAAAATGGCGGCATTACATGTAATGGCCGAACGCATCAATAGATCAATTCTAAAAACTTGCTACAACATTATGCAAATACAAGGATAGTTATTACCTACTTATTACAGCAAACATGTCCTAAAAGATCCTATGAGTGGAACAAAAAATACAATAGTACTTTTTATACTAATCTAATAGTAGTTTTTTGTGTAAGCTTGCGTCTGCGAAGACCCACAAATTTCGAGGCAGGTGAAGTTTTTACGTTATTTATTGAGCAAACAAACGATGATACATTGCACCTTTTGGCATCTGTCTATTATCCAAAAGCGGATCTTATCCATTGGCTCTGATTGGTGTTTCTTAGTATAATTTGGACCAATAGGAAGAGGTTGCGGTGGCGAGATCCCCCTAACTTTTGAGGTGTGGGATAATTTTTTTCTCGGCTGCTTCAGGTAGAGAGGCGGTAACAAACTGGGGGGGCTATTACAAAATTCGTAAATTGAAGTTCGTACCGTCCCTCTCGCTCTGGTATTAAATAATATAAGCGTCAGCGGGACTGCAAGATACAAAATTTGAATTTTGGACTTCGTAGCATAGGGCCTGAAGGGGAATGGTTAAAAGATCTGTGTTGCTATCGAATTCAAAGGGGTGTATTATTCTTGGTACATTAATGACGCTTAAGAAGCATACCGGTTTCACAAATAAAAGAACTATATAATTCACGTGTTGGTATGATAGATTGTCAAGTTCTTCGTGTGTGATCCACGTTATGTTGCTACGTGCTAGGATAATGAAGTGGTTGGACATTGATGTTGTAAATAGTTTTTTTGAGAAGTATTTTTTTCTGCTAGAATTTACTGATAAGCTAGAAAAATATTATCATACCTACTAATTAAGAAGAAATAATAATGGTGCAACAAAATTACCTAATATACCTAGCTAATTTCTGAGAAGATAAATTGAATGATTTGTTTACCAATAAACTAAGTTGTACTCGGGGGCAGCGAATAACGAATGTTGAAAATATGGGAATTATTCACAAATAAGGGGTTTATTTATCAAAGCATTTGATGACACTCTTTTTGTGACCTTTTCAAAGTTATTGGAAAGACTTCATACTTAGGTTAGGGTATCGAAATTTAATATAGTTTTAAACTAGGTATTCCATCAGTGGACTTCTTTTCCGCTCATGTGTTTATACGTAATCGAAGTAACTGGATCTCATACATTTTAACTCGATTGTCCAAATAAAAAAAGAGTATTTCTTACAGGCTTTTTATTTATCTTACTTACTTAATTGTTTGTTTGTTGAAGCCGTGGTGGCCTAGTGGTTTGACCTATCGCCTCTCAAGCAGAGGGTCGTGGGTTCAAACCCCGGCTCGCACCTCTGAGTTTTTCGAAATTCATGTGCGGAATTACATTTGAAGTTTACCACGAGCTTTGCGGTGAAGGAAAACATCGTGAGGAAACCTGCACAAACCTGCGAAGCAATTCAATGGTGCGTGTGAAGTTCCCAATCCGCACTGGGCCCGCGTGGGAACTATGGCCCAAGCCCTCTTGTTCTGAGAGGAGGCCTGTGCCCAGCAGTGGGACATATATAGGCTGAGATGATGACTTACTTAATTTATTTCATCCATTTCTAGTCCAGTAGATGGATTGAAATTTTTGGTGTAGAGTTGGTATAGGTAGTTAGGGCTTTGATGAGAATACAATGACATAGGCAATTACTTAAAACTTGTGGCTCCAAAAATTAATGTCTAATTAATGTCTTAATTGTTAGGTTTTTCTGCACAGTGGCAGATGATTAATGAAGTTTCTTTAGTCAGCAAATTTCTTACTTACCTGTTTCAAAATGAATACATCTAAATAACGAAATCGAAACTAAAATTTCGAAACACAGTCGTTTTTTTTATGAAATATTAGTTTACTTAAGCATTTTTTTATTCTAGTCTGATGATTTTTTTCTACTTTGTAAGGTGTTATTTGTACCATTTACATTTTTTGTTGTGTTTATTTGTCAAGTACCTACTTTATTTTTTTTGTAAACGGCATAGGTAAATTAAATTTTCGAACGTGTTTTAATTAAAATTCAAGATTAATTAATATCGTGTAGTAGTCGTAAACATGTATTGTCATCTGTATAGTCCACCCAGAGGAAGTAGTATTTAGTAAGAAGTTGAAATTTTACTGACTTAAAAGTTCATTGCAAAAGCTTAAAATATGCCAACGTCAGTTAAAAACAAACTCAACTTCAACTATTGCCTATGGCTATAAACATAATTTCAATCATAAGTAGTTTCCAACGTGTGCAACACTTAACTCATACCACTCACAAACAAAACTCACCTAAAAAATAACAATCCAAAAACACACTTCACAAGGAACTTAAAAGTTTAATAAATATTTTCAACTAGTCAAAGCTAAGGCGTGTGAGCGTAAGGTCGCTAGGTCGAGGGACCGGTATGCCCGCCCCCGCACCATTGAGCGCCTGTCCGACATACGTCCACCCTCGCCGACGCGTGGGACGCTACTG
This sequence comes from Choristoneura fumiferana, assembly GCF_025370935.1. Classification (NCBI taxonomy): domain Eukaryota; kingdom Metazoa; phylum Arthropoda; class Insecta; order Lepidoptera; family Tortricidae; genus Choristoneura; species Choristoneura fumiferana. Next base: position 42,241,833 of record NC_133472.1, on the reverse strand, counting down.
ACCTGCCACCTGCAGAGCGCATGCGCGAATATGCGTGAGTAGAAATAGGTGGGAGTGAATGCACTCGCGCGTCGGTATTTTGGATTTTTTTTTGACGTGGCCGTAGCTCCCGCTTCGCGGTGAAGGGGTGATAAGTTGCCCTACTGTCTACATAACAAAATGTATACCTATCTTTAAAATACTTATACTGGGTGTGGCCTGTAATATAAGCAAATAATTAAAACATAGATCATACTCGTCAAGCTGAACAACATTAGTTCAGCGACTTTAAAATATAATTAGTTTTTTTAATTTTTATTACACTTAAGTTTATTCGAAGAAGCAATGTAAAGCAAAATACTTGATGTTTGTAGCGTGACAGGCGAACCTCACCTACATACTATGTAAGTATAGATAACTATATATGCTTCAATCACTCCTGCTGGCTCGTGCTGAGGTACCGACTTCAGACTGGTAGAAAATTATTTTCATGGTTTGTTGTAGTCGGTTAAATTTTTTGTTATTTTTTCCCCCTTTTTTTAGTGTAAATAATCTAAGATATAATAGTTAAATGTCAACTACTCGACACTTTTTACGAAATATTGCTTTTTCTGATGTAGAGATGTTCATTATTGAGGAGTCCTGCGTGCTTCACCACCCGTTCTATTTCACCATATGCATACTATATACGACGAGCATAAATTGCTTAGCAACTATGTTAAAGTAATTGAAATTCAACCCGTGAAGTACTTATTATTGAGTAGTAGCTCTGTTGGTCAAATGTGGTCTTCATCATCAGTTCTTCTTCGCCAAATGATGATTGATTTTCCAGAGCTAATGCACGAGTTACTACTAAATATATTATACAAATTACCATAAACAGGTGTCCCTACGATATTTGAAGAGTTCCATCGATCGAGAATTTGGTTCATAAATGACGGAGTTCTGAGGTAACACACATAAAAAAAAATACAACCGAATAGATAACCTCCTCCTCTTTTACAGTCGGTTAAAAAAGCAGTACTATGCGCTCACAAAAAGACAAAAATCAGGGTAGACAGTCTTTGTGCTTTTATGCAATTAGGTCCTATTGCTTATGCACAAAGATTTTCTAAGAGTTTTAGAAATTTCCTCTGAAATCGGTATCATCATCGTCATCATCATCATCAGCCCGAAGACGTCCACTGCTGGACAAAGGCCTCCCCCTTAGAACGCCACAATGAACGACAACTCGCCACTTGCATCCACCGGTTTCCCGCTACTCTCACGATGTCGTCAGTCCACCTGGTGGGAGGCCTGCCAACGCTTCATCTTCCGGTTCGTGGTCGCCACTCGAGGACTTTTCTCCCCCAACGGTTATCTGTTCTTCGAGCGATGTGGCCCGCCCATTGCCACTTCAATTTGCATATTTTTCCAGCCATGTCAGTGACTTTAGTTCTTCCACGCATTTCCGTATTCCGGATTCTATCGCGCAAAGAAACTCCAAGCATAGCTCTCGAAATCGGTATAGGGTAGTTTCATTTTTGTCATTTTCTCTACGGAGCCTACACAAAGAACCTTCGAACTTCTCGGACTATGATAATGTGGCTCTACCTAACAGCTTTGTAACTAACAGTAACAGCACATCCTTAAGATATAATGTACGAGTGTTCGTCACTGCCCCAAAAGTTGATATGTTTAATTCAATGTCATTATGAGTAGCAGAGCAACAGAGGTAACAAGACAAGCAGACAATCGGGCATTATTATCTCGTCGAAAACTTGGACTTTTACCATATCTAGTATAGAGACAGTGCTCCGTCATTCTACAGTGTGTATTTTTCATACAAACACAGAAAGTAACTAGAAATTGGTATTTAGTGCGGTGAAGCGATATTGCGATATTATTTTTATTTAGTTATATTTAAATACCACATCGTAATTTATTTTTGATTGATTTTCGAGCAGCAATGTATTGCGTACAGTAATTGACACGATGGAGAAAACAAAGTGATCATGTAGTGATACATTGCGCGCTAATTTATTTTATAAGGAAAAGGCCTGGGTTCAGTCTGTTACTAGCTGAGGGAAAATACCCGCCCGCCTCTACAACCTGTTGCGCTTTGGGCGGGCGGGCGTTTCAACAAGTAGGTGTGGTTGGTGTGACCCCAAAGCATATTCTGATGTAAAATAGATAGAACTAGCCTGTGCTTAAAAATAAAGTTAACCAGAACTAATAAAAAAAGTAAATGCATTATAGTCGTACTGACCAGCATTAACTGAGCTAAAAATTATTGTTGTAACCCGTACAACACAGCATGAAAAACAACATGTAGAGTCTATATTATGTCTACTAGGCTAGTTTCCTAAAAATAGTAGATTGTACAACAAGAACAATAAAACAAGGCATTTTACCCAAGACGTTCATACCTACATATAGCCATCCGAGCCGTACGGCGAGCGGTTTGAGAATATGCGGTAATAATAGTACGTTGTGCATTAAGGGGCGTAAGAAGGGGATTACTAACGAAAGTCTATTAGGATTTTAATGACCCGAATTTGTAATCCCCTTACAGCCCGTGATACACACAATGATTTTCATCATTTAGTAGGTATAGAGGCATGGAATAACATCATTGACGAGGCGAGGCTGTTGGGGTGTCTAAGGTTTTCGGTAATTAAATAACACCTTGTATAATTTATAGAAATATCAGAATTTTTATGCAATTGCCAGACTTAATAAATAACTGACTCTCGCCATATGTCAGTGTTGCCATATTTATCCCCTAAAATTGCATAGTTCCCGTGGGAGATCGATTAACGAATACTAGGCGGACGTAGTGGCGAGCAACAGCTAGTAAGTACATTAAGTATAAGTACATTTCACAGATCTAGCAATTGTGCAACTGAATATGATCCACAAAACTATGTGGGTAACTTTTTTTCTATTCAACTGGATGGCAAACGAGCAATTGGGTCTCCTGGTGGTTAAGAGATCACCACCGCCTATAGACACCTGCAACACCAGGGGGATTGCAGATGCGCTGCCAATCTAGAAACCTAAGACGGATTATCTCAAGTGCCAGTAATTTCACCGGCTGTCTTACTCTCCACGCCGAAACACAACAGTGCAAGCACTGCTGTTTCACGGCAGGATTAGCGAGCAAGATGGTGGTCACAATCCGGGCGGACCTTGCACAAGGTCCTACCACCTTCAAAAAAAGGTGACAAGAGAAACCTAAATCGAAGGTCTGACTAAACCTCCTACCAACATAAATATATGAAATGTTATGAAATTGCAATATATCTACTTTAGGGCGTGAAAGGAAGAAATGGTTATTCGAATTTCACAAAATTCCATAAGAGGTTGATTGAGTCAGAGAGCGGTCGAAACGTTATTGTTTGTATTTCCTTATAATTAACCGATTTCCTTGCAGAACCACGAATTTTTACTACCTACTATTTCGGCTTTCTGATATTTATACGCACACTATTCTAGCGATTATGTAAGTTTTACCAACATACGCAACAATAATCAAAGAAAAGTAATCATTTGAAAGCGAAATGAGTAATTAATTTTTTACTTAGGTACCATCAGCCAAATATGTGGTCTACCACCCTAAAGTTGATAATCCCTTGCATGTCATAAAACAATAATACCAATAGACGTGTCTGTCAACTTGACAGTTCGACTTAAGCGACATATTCATTTGTTAAAACTTGTTCAAAAAATTATAGACCACTTATTTGTTCCACCGTACCAACTATAAAAATTTACGTCGGCGCCTTCGGTCTTCTTGCAAAAATCTTTTATCCCGTGGGGATTTGGCTAGGTAATTTCTTCATCATTCTTGCCATCGTTATACCGCACCGTGTTATTTTTTATTTCTAGTTAAATAGAGTTAATTTTTCTAAGAAACTAGAGTTAGGTAGTTACTATTTATGAGATATTTTATACATACTGAGCGGCAAAAATGACCTCAATGTATGCAGTAATCGGTAATTTAATTATGCATGTAGAATGGGCCAAATTTTGTGCCGATGAGTATATTACGAATAGAAATTTTAATGGCTAAACCAGTGTAAAAGGAATATAAAGTCGTCTCGGTATATAAAGATATAGGTGTATTACGTCATATGAATTGAAAAAAAAATTGACGAAATTTAAAGCGTAATTTCGAAGCACGTTGTAAGAAAAAACCGACTTTCAAGACTTAATTAGTTACATTATTTGTAAGTTCTGTTATTAGTTAGGATATATAAGCCAATAATTAATTATTTTTATTTAAAACATAATACCTAACATTTATTCAAGTAAAGATACTTATTATAATATATTCGCTACAATTAGGTTATTGGGGTGAGATCGTTCGATATCTTTTAGTGTCAGTTTTGTTGTTTTGTTCATAATACTTAATTTTGTTTTTCTCGCGCTGTCATCGTTCATCCATCGTACCTAGGTAGGCACGTCGCATATTTCGGTTTTTAGATTTTTTTACCGTACAACGCCAAACCCACTGCAAAAATGACCTCCATACTACAAAAAAAAACTAACTAATAATCGTGTCTAGGTATGTCAAGTCATGGGAAATTGGCGCGATTTACAATAATTATCCTCCCGAAGACCTAGCTGGTGTCCATTTTGTTTACGGCGTTTGCGACGGCAATACTGAAGCGGCAAGAAAATACAGACGACATACCTACCCCGATTGACAAACCCCTGGCCCTCATACGTTCAATAAAAAATACTTCATCTGTCTAAGTCCTAAGTATACAAGGTGTTAATTAAATAACTGAAAACCAGAAAGTAGTTTGCTCAGAATTAATGAGAGTAGAATCGATTGTACACTGTTATTATAAATCAGGTTGCATGTGTTTGTGTTTTTAAATCCCTTTTTATTGGGCCCAGTCTTAAAGTTACGAATGCAGCATGCGCCAATGTTTCAGCAAGGTTGCATACTTAATTAATTAGATAAATTAATACTGGCCGTTTTGCTGTTAGTATGATTATCTTTTAAAAACGGCGAAGCCCAACTGACAAATACAAAATTATGAGTGTAGAGTTAGATATCAAATAGAATTACCGACTTAGCAAAGCACACGAATATTTTATGAAATAATAGAGGTATATATTTGAAAATAATTGCGAGCAAGTAACTTAAAATAAATAAAATATTTTGGGGTGTCCCGAGGTTTCAGTAATTTAATCTTGTATAGGCTGCTCCGTCGCTACATGTTAGTTCAATTCGCAATGGGCCATTTTTAAATTTTAGTAGATAATTAGTGAATTATTGAAACGTATAATAGTAGAAAGTATGTAATTTTCCTATGCAGGTACTTTCCCGACCTAGTTCGGAGCAACCCGCGTCATCTTGCACAAAATGAATATTTTATTCAAATGCCACTTACACAGTCAACAAGGACTCTTAATAGGATTATTTTTAAAATTTTACTTAACTTCTACTACAAATGCGCAATTGGAAACACAGCTTCACTTCATCCAACGTCAAATTTTTCGGCACCTAATTACGCACCAAACATGTTTCACAAGAATTAAACTCTTAGCGCTTGCTTTTATAGCAAAAGTACGGTGACCTAATTTTCTCAAAGAAAAAAAAACACGAAAGAAAAACATAAATTAAAAAAAAAACTAACCAGACAAGTCCATGGTGTGTACGCGATCAGCCACGGCCATAGCACAAAAAATCACAACACGAAAAAAAAATTGATGCAATAAAATAGGTGTCGCGCGCACGGGCTCCCGTGAAGGAATGGACTATAGAGTCCCGTTAGCTCAATCAGTGTTGGGGTAAGAAATAATAACTCAAAATCTTATTGTGCCAGGCTTAGTTGCCATCTGTCTCGGCGCGTGGGAACGGGGGTGGCTCGTAGGTAAGTACAGCTGCTGAGATACACCTATAATCAACTTCACGCCTACTGAAGGAGGTGTTATTATTATTAAGATGCGACACTGGAAATTTCGGGATAGTACTTAGAATGTGTGTAATCTGTGGTCGTATGATTGCTTTGCAGTTTGCATACGTAGACAAAAGATTACGTTGGTACGAGTATAGGTAGAGCCATTCACGATGACGCGTGCCGTGGTTCTTATTACGATGTCATTAATGACTAATTTTGAGAAAATCACGCGTCTTCGTGGATACTTCGTGGTGGCACTAGGTATACGTGTAAGTGAACTTTTGAAAAATCTAGCAAACTTTTTCTCGCTTTCTTAGGCTTTGTTTAGGAGTTAGTTGATTGACAATTAAAAAAATCTTAGATAATTAATTACAAAAACAACAATATTTTTATATATTTTTAATTTTGTATATCCGAGTAATGAAACTGAACCCTTGTGGGATCACTCATGGGCTTTCTGTCAGGTCTATGCGACAGATTAAGTAGAGATATAGGTACATACATACAAACACGCAACCTTCTTGGGAGAGCATTTCGGAGCGGTACAACTTAGGGATGTTTAAAAAACGAGCCCACCAGTCTCTTAAAGGGCCGGCAACGCACCTGTAATACCCCTAGTGTTGCTGGTGTACGTGGGCGGCGGTAATGGCTTCTTATCACGTGACCTGCAGGCTCATTAATGTACCTACTCCCTCTTATGTAAAAAAAAAGTTTTATTTTACATCAAATAAAACACGGTATTACTTATTCTCATATTAAATATCCTAATCTTGTCCCGAAGGTTTGTAGGTATATATGATATCGTTTACTAAAGTGATACCAACAGGATTTTTTCCCAATAAGTAATTTAAGAAGAGATTGAAATTAGTCAATTAAATCGTTTAGGTAAAAAATATCTGTATTTATTTATATCATCATCATCATCATCCCAGCCTATATACGTCCCACTGCTGGGCACAGGCCTCCTCTCAGAACAAGAGGGCTTGGGCTATAGTTCCCACGCGGGCCCAGTGCGGATTGGGAACTTCACACGCACCATTGAATTGCTTCGCAGGTTTGTGCAGGTTTCCTCACGATGTTTTCCTTCACCGCAAAGCTCGTGGTAAATTTCAAATGTAATTCCGCACATGAATTTGGAAAAACTCAGAGGTGCGAGCCGGGGTTTGAACCCACGACCCTCTGTTTGAGAGGCGATAGGTCAAACCACTAGGCCACCACGGCTTTTTATATATCTCTATTTTTATTTATTTATATATCTCGGTGAAAAGTGGACTGACGACATCGTGAGAGTTGCGAGTGAAAAATGCAAATGGCGAGTTGTTTTTCAGTGTGGCGTTCTAAGGGGAGGTTTTTGTGCAGCAGTGGACGTCTTCCGGCTGATGTAGATGATGATGATGAATAGTTTTTTTAGTACCAACACGCGCAATGAGACAATCGGTAAATTCGATAGTTCGGCCTCTAACATGGTGGTTCCTCGGTGTAGTGATGGACTTGTAAACTGGAGGGCTAGAGGGCTTCAAATACCGGTAAAAAGTTGGTAACGTTACCTCTGTCAAACAGATTTAACGTTAAATCGTAATTAACGTTAAATGATATGTACCGTTACTTTTACAATTTATACCGGTATAATTTTTTTTATGTAAGCTGTTCAGATAAAGTTTAAAAGTATTGTTAAAAGATTACTTCTCACTTTTACATTATAACGGCGTTCCTGGTCATCATTCTGCTAAATCAGAACATTTGTTTATGCTATTAAGGGGCTGTTTCACCATCCATCGATTAGTGTTAACTGGCGGTTAAATGTGATGCCGTCTCCGTCTATTCGAACAAAACAAATAGAGACGGCATCACATTTAACCGTCACTTAACACTAATCAATGGATGGTGAAACAGCCCCTTAATCTACTCAACAACGATATGTATGTGCTTGTATGTAATTCGTATCAAAAAATAATTAATAATTGCTATTTTTTACGGATTATATTATGCATTCACGATTATAATATTGATCCCGACGTTTTGAGTCTATTTCAAGTCTCATGGTCACGGAAAAACTAAAAAAAATAATTACCGATTGAAGTAATGTTACTTTTTTAACTTTATAATAATGTGAATTGGGTAACGTTAACAAGCCCTACTAGTGACGTTAATTGGGTAACGTAACCATAATGTTAATTTATCAAGTAACGTTATAATTTAATACCGGTACAAGGTATTTTTACGATTTTACCGTTACGTAACGTTACTTATAATGTGAATTTGGCAACGTTAACAAGCCCTGGCACTCAAATCTAGGTAGTAAGCGACCTTTTTTTTTAACATTTTTCTTGATATAGTATTTTATTTTTTTCCGAATTTGCGAACGATCCCACTAATATTATAAATGTGAAAGTTGGTAAGTCTGTTTGTTTGTTACTTCATGACGTCTAAACCACTGAACCGATTTAGATTAAATTCGGTATACAGCTACATATCAGATTCGATATTACAGATAAATATTAGGTACACATCAGAGGTACAAACTAGGATATTACTTTACTTTCGTCGATTTTGTTTTCTTTTTTAGATAAGTATTTCTCTTTTTTTAAATACTCACTTACCTGCACAAGGCTTCGATTGGTTGAGTGAAAACCGCCCCAAAGGCACGGCGCAGGTAGACGGCTTTTTTACCCAAGTGCCTGTGTGATGTGTCGGCTCTACATATATGTTCGCTGTAGATCAGTGAAATCAAACCTAAGAAATACTAGCTTTTACCGGCTCCGCTCTTACCCGACATTTTATTTGCCCACATAAATTAATTATAACTTAGTCGGATCTTGATCCTTCATCTTTCGACATAATAACAAGGTGTTAATTAGATAACTGATAACATAATGATCAAAAACAATAACTCTTATTTTAATTTTAAGTTTAAAACGTATAGCAGCCCCGTGTGGTGTCGGGTTAGAATTACACCTCTCCGTTTCTTCCGTGGTGCCTCGTAAGAGGCGACTGAGGATATAGGTTTAGGTATACCGTAGGCGACAGGCTAGCAACCTGTCACTATTGTACCGTTTTTGTCAAACCTAAAAATCCAACTTGCTAAAAGTGGCTCCGATGCGGTAACGTTTCGTATGCTCTGCCTACCCCATTTGAGAATACAGTACCACTACCATGAGTTTACAGTGACCGTACTCGATAGCGGCGGCGTAAATTATTTGTATGAAGTCAAAGTCAAAGTCGAAATATCTTTATTCAATTTAGGCTACAACAAGCACTTATGAATGTCAAAAAAAATCTACCACCCGTTCGGAAAAACCTCTGTTGAGATGAATCCGGCAAGAAACTCAACGAGGTATATTTTTTAAACAGATTTACATGAAGAATTGTAACGCGCCTCTACAAATAATTTACGCCGTCGCTATCGAGTACGGTCACTGTAAACTCATGGTAGTGGCATGATATTTGTGTTGTGTAAAACGTATAAGTATTTACGTGTGCGCCGCGTGGTATTCGGTTATCGCGCGCTGTTCCCTCGGGAACTGTGCATTTTCCAGGATAAAAAGTAGCCTGTGTATGTCACTCTCTGGCCCATAAACTATATCTCTATGCCAAAAATCACGTCGATCCATCGCTTCGTTCCATTCATCTATTAGGATTATCCGCCAACTAACTTTAATCTATGCCTTGACACAAGTTGCAAGTGATTAAAATAGACACCGACGTTACCGTGCCAATGTTAAGGGTGCAGCTAGTTCTTCGGCCACCCTAACTTACGCCGCGCCCGCACCCTACGTAAGACTCCCACGGTTACTTGCGCACCTGGACCTCGTGACGTAATCTACTCTTTCAAGTTCAAATGTATTATTAGCTGTGGAATTCACAATCGGCTAATTTTTACAAATGCAAACGTGTGCGAAAAGTTTCCAAAGAGTTCTCGGAAACCTTCTGGAATTTTCACCTAGGCAGTAACGGAAAGTTAGAATCCGCATACAAAATTGTGGAAGGTTCCGAAACTTGCTCCCGCGTACTTTATAAAGGACCAATTAACACTAAGAATAACGTCCGAAAGTACTTTATAAAGTATCTACAAATTCATAGAATAAAGAATTTTGAAATTATATCCATAACCTAACCAAAAAAAAGTTGGCAAATCCCCAACATTGTCACTTCAAAGTTCAATATCTCAAAAATGGCTGAACCGATTTTGATAAAAGTCTAAGGACCATCGCTAGAAAACCTGCTTTCAAATAAAACATCCGCATTCAAATCGGTCCACCCGTTTAAGAGCTACGGTGCCACAGACAGACACACATAGCGGTCAAACTTGTAACACCCCTCTTTTTGCGCCGGGGGTTAAAAATGTCTATTTTGAACATGAAACTACGTGAGACTCACTCATATTAAATGATATTGTAATTGTAACGGATAACTCGCGTCTTAAATCGAGTTTAGCTCGACATGTTTCGAGCTAATTCGTAGCCCTTCTCCCTAAGAGCAACGCGACTCGGTGGCCCCCAAGTTTAGAACTCAGGAGGATATGAAAAAATCCGCAATTTTGGAAAGTGCCCTTGGGCATTAGGCACATGGGTAATTTGGAGTGACTCTGGTCTGCGGTCATCCATATCCGAAAACGTGTAGGATATAGCACTCGGTGCTATTTTTAACCCCCGATTGGCCCCGATGCAATGACTGTCTGTCTTTTGGTATCGTAGCTCTCTAACGGATTGACCGATTTCGGTGATTTTTAAGTGAAAGCAATAAATAATTTAGATATAATAATATAGGTACTACTATTAGTATTATAATTTAATTGAATTTACCATTATAAAGCGGTAACTACTAAGAAATTCGTAACCCCGCGAGGTCCACTCTTTGTCAACGCGGCGTCCACCCGTGTATATAGGTACCACCTGTCAACAACGACGAAAGTGGTGGCGGTGCTGCAGGGCTACAACGAAACTCGAAGGTCGTATCATACCGTCCCTCTCGCTCTCGTATTAAATAGTATAAGTGTCAGAGGGACCGCACGACACGAACTTCGAGTTTCGTAGTAGCCCGTCTGGTCGGGTGCCGAGTGGCTCTAATGAGCTGTGACCTTTAAAGTTTTGATTTTGATTTTTTGAAGGTTCAACATTCGTTTAAAACTTAAGCAAATTTATTTTATGAATCACAATACGTGGGAACGCTATGTCACCTCCTTGCAAATCGCCCTCCCGCCGAACATTGAGGGGAGAGTTTTCTCACGGGGCCACCTGCGCAAGCGCCTCCGGCTGGCCGAGCTAACTTAGCCCCTTGCTTGACATCAGCAGGGCTACTACGAAACTCGAAAGTCGAAGTTCGTGTCGTGCGGTCCCTCTGACACTTATACTATTTAACACGAGAGCGAGAGGGACGGTACGATACGATCTTCGAGTTTCGTAGTAGCCCTGCAGCCCCTTTAGTACGAAGTGCAAAATTCGAACTTCGTGTCTTGCCGTCTCGCTGACGGTTATATTATTTAAAACGAGAGTGAGCGGGACGGTACGATATGAACTTCGATTTTCGAATTTCGTGTTGTCCCTCAGTTGTTAATCAAGATATTAAGGTAAGTTTACTGATGAATTGATGATGTAGCGCTCAATGGTTTTCCATTGTATTTTATCGGAAAAGTTCGCCATTAATATGATTTTAGGGTTCCGTAGCCAAAATGGCAAAAACGGAACCCTTATAGTTTCGCCATGTCTGTCTGTCTGTCTGTCTGTCTGTCTGTCCGTCCGCGGCTTTGCTCAGGGACTATCAATGCTATATAGAAAGCTGTAATTTTGCACGGATATATATGTAAACTATGCCGACAAAATGGTACGATAAAAAATACAAAAAAAAATTTTTTAGCGTACCTCCCTAAAGCCTACCAAAAAATCTAGCCTGCAAAAAAATATTTTTTTAGCGTACCTCGTAAAGTGGGGGTGTTTTTTTTTTATCCAACCCTATAGTGTGGGGTAACGTTGGATAGGTCTATCACCATTAGGGACTTGCTAAGACGATTTTTCGATTCAGTGATTTGTTTGCGAAATATTCAACTAAATTGCAAATTTTCATTAAAATCGAGCGTCCCCCTCCCCCCCTCTAAAATCTAAACCGGTGGGTGGAAAAAATTCAGGATGGTAGTACGTATATCAAACTTTCAAGGAAAACTATAACGGCTAACTTTGCTTGAGAATTTTTAGTAGTTTTACTCTTAAATAGCAGCCTAAGGTATAAAATATACCTAAACTTGGAAGATTCCGTATAAAATACGAAATCCTTACAAAAATACTACTTAATTTTTTCCTAATGGCTATGGAGCCCTATTTTGGGCGTGTCCGACACGCTCTTGGCCGGTTTTTTTAACTTTTTATTTTTTCGCTGAACATAAACTACGCACTTCCCTTCTGATATGTGAAGAAAAATTTCAACTATTGCGGACATTTTTGAGAAGAAAACTAAAAATCAGTTGTATGGTCTTTCTGTGGTCTGAGTCGTATTCCGATTTTTCAACATTTCAACCACTAGGATTTAGTGACATGGAATTTGGTGTGAATGCCTTATACGTAAATGTTAATGAAATCCTCGATGCACTTTTGAAAATACCCTTCGGAAATTAGTAAATTCCCGGAATTTTAATTGAACAGCCTGATAACGCGTGTGAAGCCGCGGAAAAAGTGTAGTGAAATGAAATATGATTGGTTTTTTGGAGTCTTTTTGTATTTTTTATTTCAACTCCAAATTTGTTACTTTTACGGGTATCCCGTGAAACCAAATCGAAAATACAAACTGAGACATGGATGCACAGCACCAGAAAAAGAGACCAGCGCTGGGAATCGAACCCAGGTCCTCAGCAATCCGTGCTGCGTGCTATAACCCCTACACCACCGCTGGACAGGAATCTAGACACGAATTTTTCCTATGCATACATATCTCAGGTTGCTTATTTCTACTACGCTACTTATGCAGCAGCACTAGCGTTAACGCGCTAGCGCGTTATTGCCGGCGCTGGTCTCTTTTTCTGGTTTTTCTGTGCATCCATGTCTCAGTTTGTATTTTCGATTTTGAAATAAAATATAGCAACACCGGCATTGGAACTTTAAAAAAAAAATACTTTGAACTTGCGAGCATCACACGTGTGGTTATTACGGGACCTTATAAAAGGGGTAGTTGTAAGTAGTTACTGTAAACACCAACTTACTAAAATCAGACCTCAGGTAAATAATACTATGGATAAGCAACCCTATTCTCATGACGTAAAGTGCTAAGTAATTTGAATGCAATTGCGAACTAAAGGGTGAAATCAATGGGTACTATTGCAATTTCTACAAAGTTCTATTTGCCGTCACAGAGCGTTTTAACTCGCTTGTTGCCGAGGAATAAGTTCGTAGGGGCATTAGTTATAAATTGTACATGCCAGCACTGATAAATTTGTGCTGTCTTATGAAGGAAAATCTGTATTTTAAGAATTCCGCAGCAGAAGGGGTAGAGATTCATATTCGGAGGGACGATCGGTCGGACGTTGTTAGTGACTAGTGTTGTGTGTCGTTGTGATGGGGTGACCAATAAAAATGACCAAGTGCGGGTAGTTCGTGATACGAGTACTATTAGTGATCAAGTGCGGGTAGTTCGAAGGACTCGCGCTGCTAGGCAGACTTGACACCCCACACTTCAGTCTACTTGTGGCCACGGCCGGTGTAATGTGGTCGAAACGTCGAGGTAAATATTACCCGTGTGTGTTAGCGTGATAAGTTCCGTTTGTGGTATTTTTACTATAAACGAAGCGTTGCTGTTGGTTCATGAAAAACACATTCGCAACACATCTTAGCACATCTCTGGTGGAAATGCAGCCTTTTTACCCAAGAACGGAACCCCCCCCCCCTTCGCGCTTCACCCATTTTTATCTGTTTCCGTGTTTCCCAGGGGTCGTTATGGTTCACCTTTGTTCCCAGTGGTTCACGTTTTTGCGGCTTTTTTAAAACTTGTAAGCAAATATTTGCAGTTCGTAATGATAACGAATATGTCGCGATTGTTGCCTAGAATATCGCATGTGTTTTTTTTTCGTTTGATGCCACGCCGAAAAGAATGGCTGTATCTAAGGAACTATTAGGCAAAACACAGCAAGACGAATAAGAGGACAATAAAACAATAGTTATTTGGGTCACAATGAAGCAAAATGGTGTATTTACGGCGAGGACGGTAGACGGTACATTGAATTGAATCCAGAATCTAGCGAAAGATTCTACAATAGAAGAAAAAATTCTGAGGGATTCAAGTGTTAACGCCCAAGATTAAAATAATTTTGCTTCCGAGTGGCTCATACAACTTTTCACACCGAGCCTGTGACCGCGAGCATTAAGAAACTTGAAAAAAAAACAATTCTAAATAAAATTAAAGAGCAACCAGCATAGAAATGCCGTGGTTTTAAAATTATCAACTTCAAAATATGAAAATGAAAAATGAATAAAAACGCAAGGCGCCTACGCCTATTTTTTTATAGACGAGGATAAGTTAGGTAGGGACCCTTCTAATTGTTGGGATGGAAAAGGGCAATCCTCTAAGAATATGATGCACACGGCAGTCACGGTCCATTGACCAGTCTATTCTAACCTCCTGAGTCCTGACATTTTTTAACAAACTTAGTGCTTAAGACCTAGACGTGGTTGACCTGCTGTTATTTTGGGTATTATTTCACAATTCTTAGAATTCTTTAATTCAATGAACAATTTGTAAGTACTTTATAAAGTACATTCGGCCGTTATTCTTAGTTTTAATTAGTCCTTTATTAAAGTACGCGAGGACCCAGGAGGCTATTCTAGGTAATGTACGTACCTCAGCCAAATAAGTGGTCTACCAATTCTTAAATAAGTTCCTATCAAATGAATATGTCGCTAAAGTCGAACTTTCAAGTTGACAGACACGTTTATTGGCATTATTGTTTTATGACATGCAAACGATTATCAACTTTATGGTGGTAGACCACATATTTGGCTGATGGTACATGCACGAAAACTAACGGTAAATGTTGTGGACTCTGATGTCTCTGATTAAAACATTAGGTATTACAAGTTACCGTCTTAGGTACGTAATAAGTATAAAATCAGTCATCAAATCCCTTCGATTTGATATTACTTACGGTAAACCACAAATAAACAAATAATAACAATGCTTTGACTCGTCCGTTATTTCCCCTCCCCCACACCCAAGTGGGGTTCGCGCCATTTTTTCCCACGTCAGTGTTGCTAGTATTATTATGAAATTTCTACCATTCCACTACAAGTACCGTTGCACACCTGCGCTCCTCCCCTACGAGTACGTTATAGTGACGTCAAAGTTATTGATAAGTGATGTTTATTGTTTATTACAATCTTTTGTTTCACTTTCCTTGCCATTTAAAGTCGAATTTCACCCAGTTAAATGGTGTAGTGGTGGGATTGACTTATTTTTATGAAGACTACACTTACCTATTTTTTATTCTCTTTGTTATATCCAGCAGGGCTACTACGAAACTCGAATTACTTATTACGGTCATGTGATGGCATGATACGGTATGGGTAGACCTCAAAAACTAATTATTTGATTAGGGTGATCATAAACTCTACCCGCGGCTTCGCTCACATAAACCATTAGATGGCACTGGCAGTTGAAATTACGGAATTTTGCAGAATATCCCGTGGGAATTTCCAAAAATACTCCGTGTTCTTCATTATCATTACCTCATAAAGCTGCATAAATATACACGTGCCCTTGTTTCTAAATTAACGGTTGTAATTTTTTCAAACGAGCAAACGGATCGCCTGATGGTAAACGATTACCGTCGCCCATGGACACCTGCAACACCAGAAGAGTCTTGCGTTGCCAGCCTTTTAGGTAGGAGTACGCTCTTTTGAAATTTTATCCCTATGCCGTTGGAATAAGTATTGAGATAAAAAAAACTAGCTAAATTCCAAATTTCCTTTGAATCCGTTCAGGGCTACCGTGATGAAGTTCGTATGAACCGTCCCTTTCACTCTCGTATTAAATAATATTAGCGTAAGCGGAACGGCAAGATACGAAGTTCGAATTTAGCACGTCGTAGTTAAAGAAAGAAAGAAAGAAAATGTTTATGCAGCAAGCGATACCTTGGGCGATATACATAGGTAAGGTAACATACATATGGTGCATAAAAGGGCCAGTTCTTTTAGCGTAAAGGAGAAACTAAGACGCATGCATCACGCGTGACTCACAAACTATCGCATCCTAATGTCCTAACTACTAATACCTAAGTATTATTACGCGTTTTGTTTGTTTGTAACTTTTTCATGTCTATACCTATGAACCGATTTAGATAAAATATGGTAGGTATACTTATAGATAGTTTGTATCTCGGTGATGGACATTTTTGTCCCGGAAAAATGGCATAACTCCCGCGGGATAGCGATTAACGAATTCTACGCGGACGTAATCGCGGGCAACATCTAATATATAGTAAAACAGAGCCTCTTGAAACCAAATAGGTACTATATATGGTGAATTATGATTCTACGTAAAGCAAGTGTGTGATAAGTAATAGTTTAAATTCGGGGAAATATTGCAATAAAAACTAAATTTAATTTTGTTTGCCAATATTTATTGAAACATTTAATACAGTCATATCGTTTAAATACAATTCGCCTAATTTTATAAATGCCAAACGGCTCACTTAGGTCTATCACAGTAATTCCAGTAAATTCAATCCAATTCATGACTTAGGCCATATAATTTTGTTACAAAATAATGTATATTAGATATACTAAGTATGTATATGATTTTCTTGTTTTATAATAGCATGAAATGTGTCTAGTTGTTCTAAAACACTAAAACTATAGCCACAGTATTCTGGACAGTCACCAATAGGAGAGAACAAAGCAATCCAATCAAACATTCATAACGTTCAACGGTTCGACGAATAGAGTTGTGTTACATATTCTTGACCGATTTTCTATAAGATATTATAATTAATTACCGATGATCGTACATTATTTGAAGACATATCAGGAGTACTTTAAAACTGTTTTATAGTTTTTCTACACTGTCATCCTCAACAAATTGGCACGCTTGTCGTGATGACAATATTTTATGAAGATTCGATAATTTGCGACATAAAGATGTGTATCTTATAGCGCACCTATTTTAGGGCCAGCTTAGACGGACTGCGTTCCAACTGCACATACATTTGTCATTGCAGTCCCATTGCAGTCGGCACAACTGCACGCTGACTGCGATAAAAATTTATGAGAAGTCGGCAGCTGCGGTTACGTTGCAGTTGGAATTCAGTCCCTCTGTACTGGTCCATAATGAAAAATTTTCTTTATCTGCAGTTCGCCATAAAATTGTTTTTTTTTTTCAACTTTACCACCAGTCCATCACCTTCCGACTGTCAACAATATTTATATTAATTCTACAATTTAATAATTTTGGCACTTCTATAATTCTTTAGTTAAACCGTTTCACAACCCTTAGCTTTTACCATCTAGGCTTACCCTTTAAATATTTTGGGGGTGGCACACCTCGGCATTAACGCGAACGGAATTATAAAGCATTTCAAATAACATTAGGTTCGAATTTCGAATTTGCTGACAACTTTTCTCGATACCTGCCAATTTTATAGTGTTGCCAGCGGTGTCATTTTCAGAAATTCAAAAACGGTAGGGAATTCATTAATCTGTATTTTTTTTCAAATAAACAATGTACATGTGTTAAATTAATGTACTTTTCAAAAACAAGTTCAATACGTAAGAACGTTACAAATTGGCAACCTTTAACACTGGCCACTGCCAGTAATGTTGTCATCTAATCCAATCCTGATGTTCTTTGAAACGCATAATACAGACTTCTCGTCCAAGGCCTCTCTTGTTTGAATGCTCGCTGTTTGGCTCCCGTTAATTCAGAGTTGTCCCATCCCTATCGAAGCCAGGTCCACAATAAAATAAAGTTCGAATATATGTAATATCAATGGTCTGTCGAAAATAACTTTTTTTCTCCATCTCATCTAACATTTTTCGTAAGGTATCTTAATGAGGGCTATCGCGTATGAATTCGCCGCTAGAGGCGCTAGTGTAGCGAGAGGTCTCCGAAATGTCAAATGTCATTGTTTTTGGGTGAGCTACGCGGTTTTATTTATAATTAGAATAATTTGCAATACCTAAAATTAATTATGGCAAATATGTGTTACGTTACGAGGCAATGAATGTTTGTGTTTTGAGACAGTTTTGTCTTTCGGAAACCTTTGCCCTCCCTTTTCTCCGAACAAAACGGGCCTACGCAACACTGTGGCATGCTCTATGTTTTTATGGTACGGTTTAAGGTATTAAATATGATTTAAAAAAACTAACCACTATACTTCAGCCATGACTTTTGTCTACAGTAGCGCCAACTGGCGAGCGCGAAATCGGTAGCCCTCATTGCGCGAGTCTGATAGACAGTTTTTTTTAAATCAGCGATGTTACTAGAATACAAAGTTTTCAGTGATGTGGACCTAGCTTCATAATTATCTTTAAACTTTACAATCAATCACATTTTAGAGAAGCTCATTTTCCTTACAATATAATTTTGTATACAAAATACTTTTTAGTTTGTCCTTCTATCTACATAGGTTTCAAATTCATCCATGGTTTAAGAAAACACTCGAAGATGAGGGGCTGACAAGCTCTGTACCAGAGACAATAGACTAAGAATCCTCATATTATAGGGTTGGTAGAGTTACCTAAGAGGGGTGGACGTGGGGCATAAAAATGAATTAGTCACAGCTCTAGCCCTCTTGTTTAGCGTACTATACAAGGGGTCATAATGATTTTAGAAAACAAGAGGACAGTGCATATTATAAAAGATTGGGAACCTATAATTCAGATAATATTTTCGAAAGTATGTATACAATAAATTTGTTTCGTTGGATACAGTATTATTGTAAGTATATTATAAAGCCCCAATGGCTCTAATTGCCCTAAAATAAGAACATACAGTGTAGTAATCTCTACTCAGTGCACTTGTACTCTAGTTTAGGCTGTGCCTTGTTAGTCAGCCACGGTTTTGTTTTATAGACATAGATGGTGCCATAATGTTCATATACCTGTGGTTAACATCGTATTTAGTTAATATCAACTTATTTTAATATACCTAAAATTAACATTAACAATGAAGTAAAAAAATACAAAATCGAATAACAAACTACTCAAACTGTGCGACTAAAACCTAAATCACAAACAAATAGAGACGTGCTGTTTGAAAAGGTAGAAACGTGACACTCCTTATCAAAAAACACATTTCTTTAAAAAAACGCCACGTACGAAATGTTACTCCTATTTCTCACTTTTACATTATGCGCAGGGGAACCAGTCCGCTTACTTATTTTGAATTTTCTATACTCAAATTTGCCAAATCTGAGTTCAGTCGTTTAATAGATATTATATATTTTTCGGGTATTTTATGCTATGACTAAATAGTCTTTATACTTATTATAAATAGAGAGAAAAATACAAGGCGTCAAAACAACGCCATCTTTTGGCCGAGCCGAAAACTTGTCACTTTTGATATAAGGCCCGTATTTAATATAACAGTACTACATCACTAAAGTTTAATCGCACCATACATTTTGATCCAGTAGTAAGAATAGGAACTAAATAACAAACTAAACTCCATAGACAAACAACTTTTCCTCTCACAGAGATCTATAGATAATTAAGACACATAATATTTAGGACCACTTGCACAATTCAGGGTTAAAAAAAGTTAAACTTTGGTTAAGTATAACATACATTTTAACACTAACCCCTGGTCAGCCATTATTTACTCGAAGTTTATAAGTTAACCCTGGCGAAACCCGCCTTTATGATTTTTTGTACAGATCTACGCTAATAATAAGTATATTGAATACTGATTTACTACATTTTGTAACCTATATACGGGTTTTGACGTTTGGAAACATCTTTTTCAATAACTGTATCTTAAATTGCCTTGATTTTTAGTGCTCTGAGGGGTGGGTAACAGACCTATGTTTTCATAATTATGATGGTTCACCCAGAGGCGAAATAACGCTAGATGGCGTGAGTATCGAGAGGTTCGTTTGACGTTTGCTCATGATTGGTTAATGAACTAACTGAGCCAATCGCAAGCAAACGTCAAATGGACATACTACGTCAAATGGATATACTAACGCCATCTAGCGATATGTCGCCTATGTGAAAACCCTCATTTCAGCATGATACCTCCACGTGTTCCTCATAAAAGAAGTCTTGACAAACGGACAACAAACTGACAAATAGGGTTCAGTTTTTTTTTAATTTACGGAACTCTAAAAACACAGTTTTACTGGTGATGGAAGAAACATGCTGCTATACTATTAATAAGTACATTAGGACGGAATTACTTAAACGCATTCACTGTAACCTGACTTTCACTTTTACCTTGGGGCAAATAAGGAGTGGAGCGAGTTGGTATTTGATTGCCTGATTGAATTGAACAAATATATGAATAGTTGTTTCCTAGTGTTTACTCGCCGGAATTTAAAAGATTTTTTTTTCCGATGTCTTATGTATATGTATTGTGGGGGCCCCTCTTTTGTGGAGGCCCCGCGGGCAGTTGCCCCGTTTGCCCTCCCCAAAATCCGGCCCTGCTTTTGAACCTGTCTGTACAATGTCTGCTGCACCATGTATTAACAACCGACAACGCAAATATGCATATACAGTCCCCATGCCCATGTCATTACTTTACTTTTTTTTTATAGTTCCTACGCCATGCGATAATTAATATACAATATAGTGCATAATGTATTTCCATCGAGAAAAATCGATTTCAATCAGAATACGACGGCACGGCACGTATCGATCGTAACGTCAAAAAAAACCTCACGATATTAACGCCATCTAGCAAAATTTCGCCTGTTTTATAGGCCTTGTATTAAATAAGTAACATTTTTAAGCTAATTAAGAGCGCACGATAAACACGATGTTTTCCGATAAAATACGATGGAAAACCATTATGTATTATATCTGCATCTGCTTGCCCAACTCTACTTGACACGCTTACCTTGGGCCGGACCAGTGCTGCGATACTTTTTTTTTCAAACAAATAAACCGCCTCCCCAAACTGATCTGCAATCCACACGTAAAGCCGCAAACCACCAACATCCGTGAATCCGATTAGAAAATTGTTCGTTAATTGTTCGACCCTAGTTCTTATTTGTTGTCGGTCTATCCCGCGAGGGTTCGAAATAGAGATGGGTAGATCTCGATCTGAAGATTCGAAACAGTCAGATCCTCAAGCGGATCCGAATCCCTTATCGGCTCCTTTCAAATCTTATCGACTCCGAGGAGTTACTAACTCCGACCAACCTATTGGATCGAGCGGCCCGCGATCGGCGATTCAGCAATCACTTTGCTTTCATTCAATCACATCGGATATGTGACGCAATCATTCAAAATAATCATTACGACGAATCAGTACCTCGGTACCGAACCAATCCGAACGGAGTCAGCTTTCGCTACAAACAAAATAATGATCGCTCGAAAAAGCCGATTTCAAAAAGGAGTCGGAGTCGATAAGCGGTGTCGGTTCCGATATCGGAGCTGGATTTAGTGGATCAGATCACTTCTGAGTCGAGATTACCCATGGCATGGTTTAATACGCAAGTGTGGAGGTTTTGAAGTTTTACTGTTATTCACAGTGGTCGGCGTCGCGAATCGCACGAGAGTATGGACAGGCTGTAAGTGATATTCCCACTATATCGGGCATGCTCGATGACAATTTATGAACAGACTCCATACTTGTGCGTTAATTCTTACCAACCTTGGTTAACACATTGATTAAATACACATAGAAATTAACATCTATAACATATAACGCCGTTCAGACTTCGTCGTCTAATTCGGTGATCAAGTGCCGTGCCTGAAAAAAAAAAGAAATAAAATTAGATTTCTTAACGCAATCACTGCCACCGACGCATATATGCGTTTTCGGAACTTCACTCAGTGCCGCTGTCATAATTATTAATACATCTTGAACGCACATGTGCGTCGGTGGCACCTGTGGAAGTCAGGTGACAGTGAATACTCTGTAATGGATAGCCCTGTACTTCGTTTTTTTAGCATTAGAAATAAGGTAAACAATCTTGACGTGTCTTTTTATTGAAAAACGTTTTTAACAAAACAGTAAACTATTACTCATGATATTTCCTTGCCAATTGTTACAATATTTGCTGTGACTTATTTTTCAAAAGTGTTTTACAATAAAAATACACGTCAAGATCGCTCACCTTCTTTCTAATGCTAAAAAAATGACGCAGGCAGAAAGGTAAAGGTCTGACCTCTTCGGATCCGCGCTCTCTGTAGTGCTGCACTCGCTGCCTCCTCACAAATGGATCGAGGCACATCAGGAAGGCCGAGTAGATCAGCAGCAGCGTCAGCAGCCAGATTATGGTGATCACCACCACCTTGAAGTTACAACACAAACCATATCAGAGCTGTCAGCGGACGTGAAGCTAAGATAGCGGCCACAGTAATACATAATCTGTGAAAATGTCAAGTGTCTTAACTATTAGCACACAAGAGAGAGCCCTGTGACAGATGGACGGACGGACCCTTTGGGTACGGAATCCTAAAAACGGTGAAAGCTGAATGTTCTGTTACAAGGGAAAGTTCAAGAGTTATCAGCACTTTATCAAAACTTATTATGGAAATTTAGGTTATATTTATATGCAGAGAGCAGAATTTTCACGGCTTTTTCTGACCTGTCATAGTGACTTCTCACTTCGATAAGTAGTCATAGAGTCGATACTCCACCTTAATTTCGATATATTAGACTTTAAATTAGATTGTCGTAAACTTATCATGTTATGTTAGAACAAACAGTTCAACATGAAATCGAAAAAAGAATTAGAAATTGTTATCCATTCGTTGTTCATGTCTATTTCACATTTTCAACTGCTCGAAAGTTAACTTAAGGCCGCCTATTCTTTACCTTTACTTTTATTCTTCTTTAGTACTTATGTTGTGTATCGATATAAATATATGTATATCGGAAGTCGAAAAGTGAGAAGTCACTGTGACAGGTCAAAAAATGTCATGAAAATTCCGCTCTCTGTATACCTTGATAATGGTGGTGTTACGGGTCTCGTAGCGGCAATCGCAGCGTAAGCAGTACTCCGGCTCGTGGCCTTTAATCTCGTCTCCGAGACGCTGCAACACCACGCCGATGCAGTTGCTGTAACATAAATATGTCGTAAGATAGGACTTAGAGAGCCGGGATCCGACCCTAACATGATCAATGTGGGCATAACAAGTGGGATTCGGGCAGAGAATGAAACTATTTTGAAGAACTAACAAAAGTCCATTAATTGTGGTCAAGATAACACCAAAACAATACGACACTCATTCACTGAAATCTTAGAATTGTAGCTATCATAACGATTCACAATAACTTAAGGAAAAGCCTAGCTAAATAATAAAGAAACGCGTAACAGTTCTTGAGACTGTCGACTCGGGCCAGACTTCTTTTAAAAACTGATAATTGACGATCGCTTTTCCCGCGTCCAGATCTCAGGCTCTATCAAGCGCGCCACGCATGGCAACACTGGCGTTTCGTAAGTGCTATAATGCCAATCCTTAATAAACCGCACATAGTAATGACCATACAAGGACCATACTCA
This sequence comes from Choristoneura fumiferana, assembly GCF_025370935.1. NCBI lineage: Eukaryota > Metazoa > Arthropoda > Insecta > Lepidoptera > Tortricidae > Choristoneura > Choristoneura fumiferana. Next base: position 42,218,313 of record NC_133472.1, on the reverse strand, counting down.
TAATTCTACAAATAAATAAAAATAGATATCGTGGGACAATTGAATTGACCTATACTTGGTTTGAATAGGTATTTAACTAAATGTAAACAAACTTCAGCTGCCAGATTTGGTGCATTCAAGGATTTAAAACATTTTACTTATCTATCATTGTAATACAAACTAGACTAGTGTATTTCAATACAGATATGTGGTAAGAGTGAAAGCCATAAAAAAAATAGAAATTTAAATGTGATTTTATCTTTCAGAAATATACATGTCGCTGGAGCATGCAACACAACTCGCTAAGCAGACTAATTCTACATATACTGAGCGGCATTACTAAGAGTTTTTGAGCGTCACGATTTAAATGGGTCCCGACTGTTGAACTTTAAATTAGCTACTTAACAGAGTTCTAGACCACTACGCTTATTTTGTTCCTTTTAGTTTTGGCAGTCGACTTTTGATTTTTTAAATTTAATGTTTTATTTTACACTTTTTTGATATTTACGTGAAAACGGTAGATTAAAAGTATTATAACATATATATTTAGAATGGGCTAATTATTAGCTTTCATTTGATACCCATATTGTTACAATACAAAATATTTTTTTCATTGCTCCGCCATATTTTTTTTCGCAGACGCCATATTGAAATATTATGTAGCCTTTGTCACTCCAACAGTTATGACGAATCCAATGATACCTCATATGTCAAAATCCGTCTAGCAGTTTAGGCAGCAGCGAGGACCAAAGAAATGGACATACATAACCACCACATACATACATACATACATACATACATACATACATACATACGCTCGAAAAACATAACCCTTCTTCGGGCAGTCGGGTAAAAATACTTTGACATATTCAATTAATAAATTAATTGATTTATTGAACAGATTAATTATTTTGCAATAGGTTCTAGGTTTTCAGATCATTAAATGTCTGTGATCGGGTTAATGGCGTCTTTGTTTACCCTTTCTATGAATTAGATTGACATAAACCATAGTGACGAAATATTGGATACATATATTAGTTTTTCTTTTGTCAATTAAACAATAAATAACCAATAAAAAGTTGGAAAACCCCCGACTTTGTCACTTCAAAGTTCAATATCTCAAAAACGGCTAAACCGATTTTCACGAAACATGTTTAAGAACCATTGCTAGAAAACCAGCTTTCAAATAATAAAAACCGCATTCAAATCGGTCCACCCGTTTAAGAGCTACAGTGCCACAGACAGACACACAGACAGCGGTCAAACTTAGACCACCCCTCTTTTTGCGTGACCATTAGCCTAATAAGTGGTCTAACAATTTTTAGACAAGTTCCTATCAAATGAATATGTCGCTAAAGTCAAACTGTCAAGTTGACGGACATGTCTATTGGCATTATTGTTTTATGACAAGCATACCATCATCAACTGTAGGGTGGTAGACCACATATATGGCTGATGGTACCTATGCCACAGCTTGCCCAGTTGATCAGTGGCACAGTTTTATTTACCATTTATTTGGCGGGGCATCTGATATTATCAGCTTGGGGTCGGTGCCTAGGGTCTTGTTCAGGACTTCAGCAGGGCTTGGGCAGACGCAGCGGCATCTCTTGTCTTCGTAGACTTGCCCCTGTACATACAACATTAGATATAGTACGTACATAGGTAATATGTCCAGTAAAACACTTATAGTCCTTGAAATACACTTTATTCAGCTAGGGAGCTGTGCTTGCATGCATACATGGGAATGTGTGTGTCTACCCTACATCAATCACTTTTATTATAAAAAGGAAGAGAGTTCTACCACTTAATTATAATGTACATAACATACCTTCCCCCCAAGTAACTGTACTCTAACCATAACAATATAAAGCAACAACTTATAACAAAAACATTACATTACAACTTACAACAAGAACAATATCAAGCACCTACTTATAACTTCTACCAGGCTTTTCATAGGGTAATGTAGAACGGTATTTGGGTTTTTTAATTACTTTCCCTCCAGTTTGACTTGGTTCAGGAGTAGGTATTCCTAACATCTTTGCCCACTGATCTGCGCTAGGTATTTCAATAATACCCTCTTCCTGATTCCCATCTTCACTGATTACCACAACCCCTCTGTCTTTCTCCTGGGCATTTTCTGTTTCTGGCACCGTTCCTTTATCCTCTATATCTTCGCCTCTTACTACTTCTTCGCCTCTCACTACTTGTTCGCTGGGTGGTTCCGTTTCTATTAGTTAGTACCCGGCCATAAAGATGCTCATCGGCCTTTGGAAAGAGACTCGGCTAATTTGGCCTCGTAGAGCATTGCCACACACTACTTATGTGACGTTTGTCAGTTGTTGTACAGGTGCAATAGAGTACTGACGCATTTAGATGAAAATATATAATAAAGAGGTGTTGCAACCTCCCAAAACTTTAAATTGTATGATGGCATCTTTAGGAAAAAGAGGTAACTATCCTTTTTCTAGTAGTTGCAACAGCTCTCCATATAAATGCCATTAATTTGACGTAAACTAATTAAGGCTATATAAATGTGCAGTAGGTATTTTTTTTCATATAAAACATCTGGTAATAAAGTGTCCCATATGATATTTATTTAATTTATTTTTGTAATAATGTTTTTTTTTTAACCTTACATCATGTGCTTACAGCATGTAGTGTGGTGATGGTGACAGATGGGTTTGTGTGATTTATGTGTTCTTACAGTGTGCCGGAGGAACTGCATAAACACACATTTCTTGCATAAACGTAGCTATCATAAGGTCGCGGGTGAGCAAAGTATTTGTTTCAGATTATGTCAGCAGCCCTTAAAATATATTATATTTATTGTCTCGTACGATCAGAGACAGGTAAGTAATTTATACGATGCAAAATCTTTACAATAATGAATAACAATGGTAGCACTCACCCCCCTAAGCTCAAGGGTGTTTTTAAGTGGGAGGTAAATCAATACAATCAAGGTGTATTTGACCTGGAGCTCCACCTAAAAATAGCATCCCCATAGAAACAACCTTCTAGTTAGTCCAATCAATAATTAACACCCTTCCACTAATTAACATATTTAAATTAATTGATCAATAATTAGAAAGTTTTAAACAAGCTTTATTGCAAAACTACGAGCATCAACACTTGTTTTTAAATTAGAAACAACATATGGAATGGAGCTAATTTCAAATGTGTTAAAGTATGGATGTAAACGCTCTGGCATTATCAGCATGACGTAGTTTTCCTGTAAAAAAATCGAAATATAAGGTTTAATTTAACTTACCAAAGCACTAAGGATCAGCGACGAGTAAATAAGGACTTTTGTGAACATTGCGAATAAACTTCGAAACTGGCTGTAATATTTTGTATATAAGATCAGTCGGAGTCCGATAGGTTAAATATTCTACGAGTATTAAGAGTAAAAAAAAGCGTTCGATTTATTTTACAAGTTGTTTTGTCCTACACTGCACATTATTTATAGGAGTACTGTGTATTGAATCACAAATCTATCTGGCATGGCACTTGCTAGTTGATGCTGGCTGGCTGGCAGAAGATAATGAAAATGACAGTTGTGACACTTAACAGTGACAATTATTCATAACAAAGCGTTCAAGATAACATATGTCTTTGATTTCATCTTATTAATAATATATGTATATGTACTGAACCGCTGTAATTCGCGTACTATTACATAAACCCCCAATGGGTTTTCCAATAGCAGAATAATAAGTCCCATGTTATTATTTTTTTCGAGTATATTTCATAAAAAAAATAAAAAGTAACAAAATAATATTATGTGATATTTTAAAAAATCGTAACAAAACGGACACATCATTCCATACAATATTTTGGGTCACATCTGGAGTCCCTGTTTTTCCAGCTCGGAATCATGGACTGAGTTGAAATCTTAATCCAAATTTTGTTGAAATCGGAGAGATAAACCCAGGGTACAACGGTAGATAAAATAGAAATGCCCTTTGGCGCTTGATTAGATTTAGACGTTTTGGCAAGCGATCAACTGCAATCTGTCATGTGTGGTAACTTCTTTACATTATTAAAATGTAAACAGAGTTGCACAACATTATGGCTTCTAGTCTCTCGACATCTGTGGATGGATGTCATAAATCCCACAAATCCATAGTCTGTGGTATCAGGGCTGCTGACGGATCATGTTTTGAAGTGGGTAGAAGCCAAATGTGTTATATTTGTGATGAGTCTTCGTGTTATTTTTAAGGTAAATACAGTTTTTACATTCCTCGCACTACCCGCTATTAATTTATATTTATTTTAGTCCACAAAGATCTTCGGAGATATGTAAACCGAGCTGCTCTCCGCTGCCTAGGTGGCATTGTCGTTGTCAGAAATTTAAGAATATTCTGGGTTTTTAATCGTATCACTACATTGTTAGCATATTTACCGGAGAGATAATGATCTTCTTTGGGAATATGAGTGTTGATGCTGTGGTCTTGCTTCGTGGATTTTAAGTTTCGAAGGATAGTGACGTCCGTGGTGTAAAGATGGACTGCGAGATGAATAGCGGCTTCGGGTATGTTTGGGAGCAGCTTTGGCCCACGGCTGTATTTAATTCGGCATACTGTTAAACAATACTAGTCTGGTAAACAATACACCGACTCCTACTAGGCGTACATAAGTCGTGACATTGAAAATCAATCAGTTGTCTTCACACTGAGTTTAGACGCATTTGTAGAAGTTTACATATTAAATCGATATTTACTCAAAAAACAAGAAAACCATTATTCAATGTCATGTCTATGAATGTACATCTCATCAAAATGCACCATAAAGTATAAAATTGAAATTTTAGATCATAACAGGTTGTTTGCTTCATGAATCACATACAATCTTTGGACACAGTTCATCACTGATCTAATATACATGTGAATACAATATGTGCTTGTGTACTTTATAAAGAACAAATTAATAGTAGGAATAACTGCAGTTATGGTCAAGGCCTTTTTAATTCATGAGCCAAACCTTTTCAAAATAAAAGTCATTACGATTTTCCTTGTTAATTAATGCTATGTCAATATGACGTTTACTGTGAAATGGTTCCATGACTGCATGCCCTTGACTGTACTTTATAAAGCACACATTGTTCATTGAATAAAAAAAATATTGAAGTAATATTTAGAATAACAACTGGTGACTTGTCTAGTTTTAAAGAAAAGTTGTGATTTAGCATGTGTTAGTAAGTATTTGACTTAAAACAGTGAACCCCTGTATGAAGTCATGGAGCATATTTATATTGTGTATACTAGGTGTGTTTGCTTTTACAAAATGTATCAAAACATAAAAAGCAATCTTAAAAAAGAACAACATGAAATTCATGTCTGAACTTCTTTGTACAAAGAATAAAGATTGTAAATGTGTATTTGATTTAATAATTTTTAACAAATAAGATTACATAATTAATTTAGTTTCCATAGTTGCTTGGTCCCAATTATATCTATTGACTAAAATAAACCCAATCTCTCAGATAGAATATGTTATAGGTGAACTCAAGTTAATGACCTGTTGTAGGTATGTAGTAGTTCACAGAATTGGTATAGAACTTAAGTCATTTTTCAAATAAAGAATGTCAACTTATCTATTCAGTTGTTCATTTTGTAAGTGATGTTTATCACAAGCATCTGTATGCTAGTGTGTGATATTGTTACTTAACTTTGGACCTTTATTCACAGCATTTAATGCAGATAAACATTCAATTAATATTTTTATCAAAATTTGTAACCATTATCTAATTTGTTTGTAATTCAATTATTAAAACTGTTTATCATTTGTTTCTTGTACCATTCACTACTTTTGAGAGTCTTAGATCTACTTTTCGTATTTTGTACATGTTGTTTTAGATTTTTTTTTAACATCGCAATATTTTAGACTGTCACGGTCATTACTAATTTTATAAATCAAATTGGGGTTTTGTTCCGCGTACCTTGATTTTACTGATTTGGGTTTTGTTTTAACATATTCATTGCTAGCTGTAAGGACAAAGTCTTAGGTGCCATAAAAGATATAAATTGTGACAGTGATAGTGGTGGAAATTTACAAGAACACATACGAGGGCAGCTAATATGTAAAGCAATTAGAAATATAGTGAAATATTGGTTGAAACTGTCATTATGGTAGAATAAATCATTGATTTCTGAGTAGCTTTATTAGGCTGGTTTGTTTGCTGGAATCTAGACAAATTCGTCTTAGTGCAATTCTATGATAAAGAATGTTTACTAAATTTCAAATATATAGCTCCAGTGGCATAGGCTGTATATTATATGTCAGGTAATCAATCAGTGACGTCCACTGGCAGGCTTTTTAATCTAGGTTTAAGCGGTCTTAAGTACTGTCAGATTGATACAAGAACTGTCAGTTTAATCCTAATCACATTATTCTTTTAAAGGTACAGTTGAATAAATTGAATCGCGTACCAGTGGAACTTTTATGCCAATGATGTTATGTTGACATTCCCTATATCTGCGAAAGAAAAAGTGAAATTGAGTATGAAAAGGACCCATTCTGGTATGCGATTTAGTTTCCTTGACTGTGTACATAGAAGATTGAACGTTCATAACAAATGGTTTGGTTGTAGCTAGCTTTCAGATACCTTAATTATTAAGCTAATACTGTCTTAGCCCAATGTCTAGCTGCAGGGTACAGGTCTCTCAGAATAAGAGCCGTCTGGCACCTGACCGCTCTTGCTGGACCCTAGGGCAGGCACTGAACCTGCTGTTTTAGTACTTTTCGGATAGGATGGGTACGGTGACACATGTCATTAAGCAATTAAAGGGTTGTGACAATGTAAATTCGAATCGATTTATTACGATTCTCGATTTAATATGCTAAGGGTGTGTAATCGATTTTATTAGTGATAGTTTATATTTTTAGCTAGTTTTTGCCCGCGGCTTCGCCCGCTTAGCAAGTGTTTTTGCTTGTGTATCGGGATCTCACAAACCATGCGGTCTTCTTTGGCACTATATCAAAACCAATAACGGTAAAAAAAAACAAAAACCGTAATTACAAAATTGAATAACAAAGTAACAGTTCAAAACATCAAACAATACGAAACACTCAAAACAAAGACGCATTCAAGGCCCTTCGCTCTCATACTAATTGACAGATGATGCAAGTCAAACGATTTGACAATATTGTGGAATCGATTCTGTCGATAAGCAAAGTCAAGCTCAATTGAAATAGAGTTGCGTTTTACGCGATGAAAGTTGACGAGATTAAAATTTATCTTTTTAGTTTAAAAACATAATAATATATTTTTAAGTGAAAAACGCAAGTGTCACCATAATCATCCTATCCAAAAAGTACTATAATATGAGTCTGTCCTCCCATCTCATGCGTTATCGTCATTTGTTAAGTTTTCCGTTTCTAGGGTACTGTACTAACTTCTTGCGTCCGTTGATTTGATACTGGCAGCATAGTTCCATTTTTGAATAATAATATGGAGCGGACGCAATGGTGTTAAACGGAAGACTTGTATCCGAGCTGCCAACGTAGCGAGTTGATTTGAAATACATATGAAAAGATCATAAAGCAGTGTTTTTCTTAATATAATAGAATATTATTAGGATAGTGGACCGACCGTCCACTACAGTACCATTCTGTCAGAATTTTGCTTTATATATCACTAGCGGACCCAGCAGATCATGTCCTGCTAGAAAAAAATGCTACATTAAAATTATGATAACAGGTCAACAACAGCGCCATCTAGCGGGTCCAATTACGTTTTCAAACCATCAACCAACGTAAACCAACCATTAGCCATAAATATTTGACAGCCAATTTATATGCCAATCCTTTTTCATTACTGACATTATTCTTAATTTTTAAAATCTAAAATACGTCACTATCCAAGTATTGTATATGGTCGAGTCGATTTGAATTTGGGCGGAGGGGGGGGGGGGGGGGTTACAGTATTAGTTTTTAATAGATGGTTATTCAGCTAGTCGGGACGGAGACAAATACAACAAATCAAAAAACATGAAAATTGGTCTAGCCATTCTCGAGTTATTATCAAACATCGGCGACTCGTGGCATTGGGGTAACATTTGACGTTTCTGAAAGACTAGTGATGTGACAATGTTTTTCTGTACCAGTCGAGCAGAAGAAACCAATTAGACAAAATATTTGTCTCATGTATTGAATACATGACATGACATTTGTGATGGACAATTAATATTTGTTCTAATTGTTTAGGAGTTATCTTATGTATTTGAGACAGTAAACTTGATGTAAGAAAATAATCTTTCGACTTGATGTGATGGGTAAAAGAAGCATTCTTCTGTAATATTGCAGCATATTTTTGCTGATGTTCTCTTTGTTTTTTTATTTTTTATTTTGTATGTATGTATGTATGTAAACTCTTTATTGCACATAAAAATATAATACAAAGAAATACAAATACACAGAAAAGAGAGTAAAGGTGAGCTTATCCCTACAAAAGGGATCTCTTCCAGCTAACCTAGTTAAGAGAAGACAATTTATTAAGAAGAAGATAGGCAAACAGTTAAAATTATATGCGGTAAAGAGGAAAATAGAAATACTCAAAAGAAAAAGAAATTAGATACAAAATTATATACATTAAATTCAAAATAAAAATAAATAAAACATTTACAAAAGCGGACACAGTCTCGCCTCAGGTGTCCAGTAATAAGGTATTCATATTTTTATTGTAAAATATCATATCTTAGATTTTTGATTTTACTTTTTTACCTTTTGATAAACACGTTTACGTTATCGCAGTCTCAGTAATGAAAGTGACTTTTCAATTTTAAGTGTTTGTACAAACCCGACATAATTTTCTGTTACTTAAAAATATTTTTTAACAAGCTTTTATTGCACTTTTGTTGACTGTGTATTTGTAATGTCATTACTTACATATACCAGAGGAGAGAGAAAGAGGAGGGTCAAAATGAACTTGCAAATTGTGATCCTAAAACAACAACAGTAAATGACAAGTTGAATAAAATCTTGTAAAAATGTCTATGATTTTCGTGCTCCTTCAGTCCATAATCATCTTTATGTTATATTATGTTATAACGTTATGTATTGTTAATAAAGACAGAATAAATTAACGGTGAGTGGCACCAATGCACATTTCCACATACATTGCATGTCATAAAGATGCTGCTAGCTTACTGGCTTAGAAATAAGATGCAGAATGACAACTTTGATATTTATTAGGCACTAAAGAAGATAATGTACAAAATAAATGCTGTTTGTGTGATGATATACTGACTAGCTTTTGACCTTGAGTTTGGTTAATTACAAAAAGGCCATAGTCGGGTTTCCATAGTAAGTCGGCCCTTAGATGAATGTATTTTTTTTGTGAGTGCTTAAGAATATTTATGCTGAGTATGTACGTACTTGTGACAGTTTTTGACTTATGTTTTTTTTTAAAGAATTCTTTTAATGTATTTTTTATGGATGTATTCAAGCGATTTGCTTCAAATTTTGAAATTATGTCTTTATATAGATTTGCAGTGCCACCCAAAAAACTAATACTATAACTAGTATAAAAAGGAAAAAAAATACCAAATAAAAAAAAGAGATTTTTTTTTGCGATTGTGAAGTAGTGACACCTCTAGATTTTTTTCTCAAAATAGGCCATATATTGGCCTAATACTTTCCTAATGGCTACTTGCTGGAAACACATAAATCTCGAGTAGTGTCAAAATGTATGGAACTGTCAAGCTTAAGCCAGGTTTAACGACTAAATTTAGATTTATTTTTTCCTGCAAGACGGCCTAAATATCAAAATTTTCCAGGCGGTACTTCCCATCAAAAATCAGCAGCAGATGTACAAAACGATCGCGGTTCAAACAATACATTACAACTTCGTTCGTCCAAGCAACTAGACCAGGCCGTATTACGTAACTTTCTGCCGCTCGCGATCGCAATCAAATGACAGTTTTTGTATGCGAAATCTGTCATTTGATTGCGATCGCGAGCGCCAGCAACGCTAGGCAATACGGCCTCAGGTTGATTCCTCTCGTGTGTTATTAGACATACGCCCGCCCCCACCCTTACCGCGTTCTCACTCGTTGGTTTTTGATTTCGCGCGCAAAACGCGCCCGGACGGCTGGCCGAGTCGAGAAATACTCAGTTACAACTCCGCAAAAATTTGCGGAGCGGAGGTACGATTTCTCGCGGAACTATCGCAGTAACGGAGGCGGAGGCGAAGTTCCGCTCCCAGTTGCTTCGATTGGAAGTTGGTGGAGGTTCTACGCTGCGGTTGCGGATCCACTCAACCTAAAGCCGAGTTTTGAATTGCAAGAGAATACGTGCAAGTTGCATTACATTGCGAGGCCGTAAAGCCAACGAGTTTGTAGTGGTCAACCGAGCGCCGCAATGTAATGCGACTTGCACGATTTTTCTTGCAAGTCTAAACTCTGGTTAATAATAGCCATTATTGTATACTTCGTTTTCTGAATTAGGAAGTTTTAAAGGACGCCTGTTATGCCTGGCGTATCTAAAATCAATATGTCAACAAAATAGAACCTTGACGTAATGTTCATAAGGTCCACTCAGAAAAACTATCTACTTTGAGATACGAGTTTTTTTAAATTATTTAAATTAGTGACAACATGTATAATTACTAGAATTTCAAAGAAGTCTTAATTTAAGTTAATGAATTGAAACAATTACTTAATTTGCTCACCCGCGACCTCCTAATAGCTACGTTTATGCAAGAAATGTGTTTCTAACGTCTGCAGCATGGTGGATGGTTGCGTTGATCTGAAGATGAGCTCTGGTTGAGTTCGAAACGCGTTAGTGTAGTGTGGTGGTGGTGATAGATGAGTTTGTGAAATTTGTGTTTGTTCTTACAGTGGTGGAGGAACTGCATGAACATTATAGCTATCATAAGGTCGCGGGTGAGCAAAGTAATTGTTTCAGTCCTCAGTGAAAAATTCGAACCTCATATCTTGCCGTCCCATTGACGCTTAGGTATATACGAGAGTGAAAATGACGGTACGATACGAAATTCGATTTTCGAAACTCGTAGTAGGGCATATTCACCAAAAAGTGTTATTGTATTTTTTTTTTTCAATTTTGAGAGCACAATCGATTCCTATAGTTAAAAGTTCCAAAAAAATTGCAGTTTTGTGACTTTTTTTTTATAAACTCAGTATGGGTGTCACAAAACGAATAAAATTTTGTATGTAAAAATTAAATACACTGAAAGGAAAGGTACACTTTTTTTAGAAAACGCCCAGTGGCCCTCGTTCATTGCTACCACCATCTTGCGCGCTAATCCTGCCGTGTAAGCAGCAGAGCTTGCACTGTTGTGTTTCTGCGTGGAGAGCAAGACAGCCGGTGCAATTTCTGGCACTTGAGGTATCCCATATTAGGCCTCTAGGTTGGCAACGCATCTGCAATACCCTTGGTGTTGCAGATGTTTATAAGCGGTGGTGATCTCGTACCATCAGGAGACCCACTTGCTCGTTTACCATCCAGTTGAATAAATAGTTATTTGTGTCACAAGGGAGCAAAATGGTGTATTTACGGCGAGGGCGTACATTGAATCCAGAATGTAGCGAAGGATTCTAAAGTAGAATCCTAAGCGTAATGAAGGATTCAAGTGTTAACGCCCAAGATGAAAATAATTTTGTTCCCGAGTGGCTCATATAACTTTTCACACCGAGCATTAAGAAACTAGAAAATAAAACTACATATTATTATAGAACAACCAGCATAGAAAATGGCGTGGCTTTATAGTTATCAACTTCAAAAAATGGCATTTGCAATAAAACATTTAGAAAAGCCTTGAACAGAAAAGTTGCACTTTGCTCCCTCTCGTCAGGGAGGAAAAGTTACTTTTCTGAAGGAGAGGTGTGAAAAAAAAATATGGGCCTCTGCAAAGTAACGCTTGATTTAATATTAATGTTAAGTTTGTAATGCTTCCCCAGAATGCCAATACAGGCGCCGCAATGGACGGACTATCAGAACTGTCCGGTCTGCCGGCGCGAGTTCGGGGCGCCGCCGCGCAGCCCCATCAGCCTCAGCTGCGGGCACACCCTCTGTAGGCACTGCCTGAAGCACCTACACAAGAAGCAATGCCCGTTCGATCAGGTGAGCGGGACTTAGTGTTTAGTTCAAAGTCAAAGTCAAAATATCTTTATTCAATTTAGGGTATAACAAGCACTTATGAACGTCAAAAAAATCTACCACAGTTTTGTAACTAAGGGACCCCAAAAAACATCCCTGTATTATTATTATTATTATTTTTTTTTGTTTAATTGTATACTGTAGGTATACTGTAGTTTTAAAGTATTTTATTTGTAATTATTTTATGTTGAAAAAATGACTTTCTGCCAAGTTTCTTGCGGCGCATTCTTCTTGGCAATGATGGTCTTTCCGAAAGCGCTGGTAGCTTAAACAAGAGCGTGTCGGACACGCCCGAAATAGGGCATGGGTGTTTTAATTTAACGTCAATGAAAACCACGATGTAATTTTAGGGAATTCCCACGAGAATTTAATAAAATCCCGGAATTCCAATTCAACTGCTGTATCTAATGATTTACGCGTGCGAAGCCTCGCGGAAACGCTAGTTAGTAATAATTATATTTGCATGAACAGACCCTAATCCAAGTGGAGCCGGAGGATTTGGTGGTGAACACGGCTTTACTCCAACTGGCCGGGTACGCGCCGCCCGCGCAGCCGTACCACCCGCCGTGCATCCAGGCGCTGTGCGAGCGAGACAGACGGTCGTACGATGCGGTCGTAAGATGCATGGAGAGCCTGGCTGTGTTCCTCAAGTACTGTGGCAATGGTGAGTGGCGGCGCGCTATAGCCTAGTGATGCAACGGAAGTCTCTTAGCGGAACCAGAAACGGAAACAGATGACAAAAGTAAATTTTAGCAGAAACGGAAACGGATGCAGAAACTGAAGTGTGAATACTATGAAAAAAAAATCCTTTTCTTACAAATATATTTTTACTAACGTCCACTTGCAGGCTTTTTAATCTATGTTTAAGTGGTCTTAAGTCCTGTCAGATCCATACAGGAACTGTCAGTTTAAGCCTTAAATCGAGATTGAAAAGAGTCTACAAGACGTCCTAAATATCAAATACACACTAAACCTAGATTAGAAATAGAAATACACAATAGAAAACAATATTGCAAATTAAAATTCAATTAATATTCAACTATAAAAAAGGTATATTAGGTACAATAAAATTAAATAAACTAAAACTATAATAAATCTAAAAATGGACCCTGCGGCATGGTACCAAAGATGCTGGCAGCATTTCCCCGCTGGATCGCAAGACTGATGCGTTGAGCGAGGAAACTGCCTGCTCTTCGGTCTCCTGTGGTATCTCTGAAATAAAAACAATTACATTTATTTATTAAAATTAATATTCTAAGTTAAGTAATGGTAAGTGATGTTTTATGAAAAGTAATTTGGCCGCTGGGTGAGAGTTGAGAGACTTAACTGTCACTCAACCGTTTTAAACTTCCGATTATATTTCCTTTATAAAAGTTGCGGTAACAGAATGACGCTGATGATGGCGTTGATTGTTCCAGTGGCCAGCAACAGCATGGCGGGGCGGCTCTCGCGGCCGATGCAGCGCAAGCTGGTGACGCTGCTGCAATGCTGCGTGACGGACGAGGAGGGGCGCGGCCGGTGCGCGCGCGCCGCGCGCTCGCTCGGCGAACGGTCCGTCACGGAGCTGATACTGCAACATCAGGTCAGCGAAACAAATCACGCGACTTAGGGCGGCCGCATTTATCGACGCGGAATGAGGGCTATCGCGTATGAATTCGCCGCTAGAGGCGCTAGTGTAGCGTGAGGTCTCCGAAATGTCAAATCTCATAGTTTTTGGGTGAGCTACGCGGGTTTATTTATAATTAGAATAGTTTTGTGAATATTTTGCAATATCTGAAATTAATTATGGCAAATATGCGTTCCGGGGCAATGAATGTCTGTGTTTTGAGACAGTTTTGTCTTTCGGAAACCTTTGTCCTCCCTTTTTTCAGAACAAAACGGGGACTATGGAACACTGTGGCATGCTCGATATTTTATGGTACGGTTTTAAGGTGTATTAAATATGATTTTAATCTAAACTTTGTTTTCACGCCCGTAATAACAGACTTTGAAAGCCATACTTAAAAACCTCACGCAACAGTGCGCCATCTAGTGAGACAAAAAACGATAGCCCTCATTGGCAACATTTGCTCATTTTTTAGGGTTCCGTAGTCAACTAGGAACCCATAGAAAGCTGTAATTTGTCATGAATATACATATCAGTCACGCCGACAGTGGTAAAATAAATAAAAAAAAATTTTTAGGGTAGGTACCTCCCGTAGACAGACATTAGGGGGTTGCGAAGACGATTTTTCGATTCAGTGATCTGTTTGTGAAATATTCAATTTTAAAGTGCAAAATATCGTTAAAATCGAGCGTTCCCCCACTAGCATCTGAACTGTTGAGTGAAAATATTTTTAAAAATTCAGGATGGTAAAGTATATGATAAAGAAGCCGTGGTGGCCTAGAAGCCGTGGTGGCCTAGTGGTTTGACCTATCGCCTCTCAATCAGAGGGTCGTGGGTTCAAACCCCGGCTCGCACCTCTGAGTTTTTCGAAATTCATGTGCGGAATTACATTTGAAATTTACCACGAGCTTTGCGGTGAAGGAAAACATCGTGAGGAAACCTGCACAAACCTGCGAAGCAATTCAATGGTGCGTGTGTAGTTCCCAATCCGCACTAGGCCCGCATGGGAACTATGGCCCAAGCCCTCTTGTTCTGAGAGGAGGCCTGTGCCCAGCAGTGGGACGTATATAGGCTGGGATGATGAAGTATATCAAATTTACAAGGAGAATTATAACGGATATTGCTTGAGAATTAGTACTAGTTTAAGAAAATATACCTTAACGTGAAAGATTCCGTACACAATACGAAATCCTTAGAAAAAAATACTTTATTTTTTCGTAATGGCTACGGAACCCTATCTTGGGCGTGTACGGCACGCTCTTGGCCGGTGTTTTTGCATGAATTATTCGTCCACACATCCACTCTCATTCCCACACATATGACAACAATTTTTTTCAATCTGTAAACGAAAAAGTTAATTGACCCGTGCCCTTCCGTCTACAGAATCCTCAGCAGCTGAGTGCAAACCTTTGGGCGGCGGTGAGGGCGCGCGGGTGCCAGTTCCTCGGCCCCGCCATGCAGGAGGAGGTGTTAAAGCTGGTGCTGTTGGCGCTCGAAGACGGATCCGCGCTGTCCAGGAAGGTACGCGCCGCGGTTTCGCCTCTTCACCGCCACACTAACCTAACCTAACAGTGGCGTGGCGTCAGATATTTTCGCGGTAAAGCCGAAGCGAAGATCGCATATATCTTTCATAAATCGTGTATGTCCTGTAGTCCTATTTTGTAAATGTTGGGCAAGCCGATGGGAATAGGGTTCTATGGACACTTCGCCACTGTAACCTAACCAACAAATGTATCCCGTGAAACCATATCGAAAATACAAACTGAGACGTGGATGCACAGAAAAACCAGAAAAAGAAAGACCTGGGTTCGATTCCCAGCGCTGGTCTCTTTTTCTGATTTTTCTGTGCATCCATGTCTCAGTTTGTATTTTAGATAAAACTAATATTGTTTTAAATATATACAAAACCTTGTGCGAAAAGTGATAAAAAGTCAGATCATTTTTGATGTTGGATCCAATAGAAAGTTTTGATGTAGTTACAAAATTAAGATTTTTCCCTCACAAGATTTCGTGACAGTTTTCCTGAAGTCGAGAAATTTTGAATGTTTTAGGTTTAGGGTTAATAATTTCTTGACAAAACTGATTTCTTGTCAGTTGCATGACGGGACAACTTTTTGAGAAATACTCTTGTATTGCCTTCGCCAGGTGCTGGTTATGTTTGTCGTGCAACGGCTAGAGCCCCACTTCCCGCAGGCCTCCAAGACGAGTATAGGGCACGTCGTCCAGCTGCTATATAGGGCTTCGTGTTTTAAGGTGAGAACAACTGGTTTTCTATAGCCTTCTGAGTCCTAAAATTTCTTTAAAGATGTAGTGCCACGGATTGAAGTGAATGATTACATACCTAGTGCCATCCAGGCAGACGCGTGATTTTGTCAAAATTAGCCATTAATGACATTGTAATAAGAACCACGGCACGCGTCATCGTGAATGACTCTACCTATACATGAAGAGCTGATTGCATAAAAGGAGAATTGAATCCCTTTTTACTCGACTACGGCAAAGCCAAAGGAAGAGTAATGATTTTAGCAGTCTATGTATGTTTGTATTTACGTATGTTCCACCGTAGCATCTAGACTACTCGTCCGATTATAATAAATAAGGTGTCAATCGATTCGTTATTATGCTCCGGGTGACATAGGATACCTTTTTATATAAAAAAAATATATTGGTCGGATTTTTAACACGTATAAAATGTGTGATTTTTATTTACAAATAAATAAATGTATCTAACTGTGAATCTAATAAATAAGTCTCAATTGACAAAAAGTGGTAACACTTGGGCTGATCTTCTAACTAGTTCTTCTATCAAAGTCAATCGTTCTATCAAAGAATACTTAAAATAAATAATAACATAGAAATTATCACATTGTTATACAGGAATTAATATTTGTCTCTAACGACTAATTTCAATTTTACAATTTGCTAATAATCAGTACTGAATCTTGGTTAATTTAATTACATATTTATTAAATTTACTTTAGCTTAGAAAAAAAAACATTTTTAGAAAATACGATATTGTTTGCGTGAGATATAAGACGATTTTACCATGTCAAAAGCAAAATAAAGTATTTTATTTAATTTGCAATATATTCGACTAAGGCCGCGTTTCCACTAGAGAAGTGCGAGGAATGTGTTTTTCATGAACCAATAGAAACGCTTCATTTACCTAAATATATGCATTCCTCCCCCAGGTTTCCAAACGCGAGTCGGACTCCTCCCTAATGCAACTAAAAGAGGAATTCCGCACGTACGAGTCGCTGCGGCGCGAGCACGACGCCCAAATCGTCCAAATAGCGACTGAGGCGGGCCTCCGCATCGCGCCGGACCAGTGGAGCGCCCTGCTCTACGGGGACACGGCTCATAAGAGCCACATGCAGAGTATCATAGACAAGCTGCAGACGCCCCAGTCGTTTGCGCAGTCGGTGCAGGAGTTGTTCATCGCTCTGCAGAGGACCGGCGATCCTGCGCAGCTGGTTGTTATGAGTATGCACCTGGACAGGCTCGCCGGCATCGATGCTAGCCCTGGTGAGTGAGACGTCCACTGTTGCAGGGCTACTACGAAAATCGAAACTCGAAGTTCGTGTCGTGCGGTCCCTCTGACACTTATACTATTTAATACGAGAGCGAGAGGGACGGTACGATACGAACTTCGATTTTAGAACATCGGAGTAGGCCCTCAGGGCTTAGGTCTCGCCCAAGGTACAGGCAACAGCACCATTATCTGACACAACAAGCGTGCGTAAATTTCTGATACGACTCTATTTCTAGTGATGGAAGGTCGTGTCAGATATTTTTGCACGCTCCGCTGTGGCAGATATTAATGCTGGTGACTGTACATTAGCCAAATATGTGGTGTGTGTTCTAATAGACGTGTCTGTCAACTTGAAAGTTCGACTTTGGCGACATATTTATTTGATAGGAACTTGTTTAAAAATTGATAGACCAGTTATTAGGCCTTGGGTCGATTCAAAAGAGCTGGGGGCTACTTCGAAATTCAAAAATCAAAGTTTGTATCATACCGTCCCTTTCACTCTCGTATTAAATAATATAAGCGTCAGCGGGGTTGTATGAATAGGGCCTGGCACGAATGAATTTATCCTTGCTTTGGAAATTAACTAAATGTAAACAAACTTCAGCCGCCAGATTTGGTGCATTCAAGGATTTTCACGTTTTCTATGTGGGAACCTCCCTTAAATATTTATTTTATTTTAGTATTTGTAATTATAGCGGCCACAGTAATACATAAACATAACCTGTGAAAATTTTAAGTGTCTAACTGTTACGACTCAAGTGATAGAGCCCTGTGACAGACGGACGGACAGACAGACAGACAGCGGAGTCTCAGTTATATGGCTCCGTTGGCACCCTTTAGGTACGGTAAAAAAGGATGTTATCAAAAAGTTCCATCACTTTATTCCTTTCAGACGCCAAAAGCCCGTCGTGGCAGCAGCTCGCGGAAGTGATGACGTCACTAAAAGAGGTCGTCTCTGGCCTCATACACTACTACATGCACGATCAGGGCAACAGCTGGGACTCCAATCACAACCAGAAGCACCCGCCCGGCGGCGCCGAGCCTTCAACTAGTGAGCCCGGCATTTTTTTTCCCCAACATGATTTCCTATTTTTTTTAACCCGAACTTCCCGTTATGAATTGCAAGTATTTCAGGGCGATTTTTTTATTTTTTATTTGACTGGATGGCAAACGAGCAAGTGGGTCTCCTGATGGTAAGAGATTACCACCGCCCATAGACACCTGCAATACCAGGAGGATTGCAGATGCGTTGCCAACCTAGAGGCCTGAGATGGGATACCTCAAGTGCCAGTAATTTCACCGGCTATCTTACTCTCCACTGCTGCTTCACGGCAGTATTAGCGAGCAAGGTGGTGGTAGCAATCCGGGCGGACCTTGCACAAGGTCCTACCACCTGCCAAAACATCTGCTTGGCGTGAAATAATTGGCGAATTATAATGCCGCAATGTGTGTGTAAATACGACACTTCTCATACTGCCACTCGCGCTGCCCGGCGTTTCCCAAAAGAGTGGTTTTTTGGGCGGAAGTCAAAGAATCGGCAGCGGAAGAGGCAGTGCATGGTTACTTCCTGCTACGTTTGGTACTTACAAAGGTTCTACTAATGATGGATAGATTTCATCCTTTCGACGAACCTTCTTCTCATAATGTTTATGTGTTTGATATCTTTTTAAATAACGATCATAATTATGTATCGCTAAAAGACACAGCGCGAACGCTGTTATTATTTCGACGAAGCGAGTAATAGGCATAGCCTCGTGCGGCCCAATGTGCATTTGAATGTACACAATAACTTCAAGGGAATTAGGAATCTATAACAATGTTACAAAGTAAAAAATATTTTGAAAATACAAACTGAAATATAGATGCACAGAAAAAACAGAAAAATAAGACCATCACTGGGAATCGAACCCAGGTCCTCGGTAATCCGTACCGCGCGCTATACCGCTACACCACTGATGGTCAACGGTACCGACACGAATTTCCCCTATGCACCTCATATCTCAGCTTGTTTGTTTCTTACTTAGTCACTTAAGCAGTGACGCTATTTTCAACTTAGGTTTTACGGGATGACCGTAAAAGTAAAAATTTGGAATTGAAATAAAAAATACAAAAAGATTCCAAAAAACCAATCTTAAAAAATGTTTTGTTTTTCTATTGTTGTACACCATGGCAGTTTGACGGCATTTTGATTTTAATCTCGAAACAATTAGATGGTGGGCTTCAGGAAGATGGGATAGGGCAGTATGTAAACACACACTCGAGCTCGGTCCTGCTACAGTATTAATTATGGCATTATTGCCGGCAGCTCGAGGGGCGGCGACACTTCGTCCACAGTCCCATTTCGTCACCTTCTTAAATCGTCCACAGTGCCATGTCGTCAGCCTACAATACCTAAATCGTCACCTTCCTAACTCGTCCACTTTATGATATCGTCCATATCCCATTTTGTCTACATTCCTATTTCGACCACAGTGTCAACTCGTTCACTGTCTTTTATAGACCACAGTACTACTTGGTCAGCAGTGCCAACTCGTCCACGTTTAGCAGACGTTGTCTCACAGATATGGTCAATTTAAGCGATTAAACAGCAAAATATCCCGAGAATCATTTGCCAAAAAAGTCCCCTTTTTAATAATAATTTATAGAGCATTTATATTAGTCTCGATAATGAACGATGCAATAATGTTGACGAGCTGGCATTGTGGTCTAAATTAGAATGTTGACGTGTTAGCACTGTAGTCGAAATAAGACTGTTGACGACCGGTGATGATCTTTTCAAGTTCGGATGTTAGACTAGGAATACTGTACAATGATGATGGTGTCTGTCGCAGGTCAACCGTCCCCGCAGGCGACAGCCACGACGCCCACACACTCTAAGTACAAAGTGTCAATGTGCCGGGACGCCGCCGCTCGCTCGTTCTGCCCGCGCGGTAACACGTGCACTTTCGCTCACTCGGAGGAGGAACTCGAGAGGTAAGTTAGTACCTGGAGACACTGAGTGCTGCTTGAGGCGTCATGCCATCTTCAAATGAAAGAGACACTCCATACGGAGCCTGTTTGACTCGCAATGGCGAACTGTACAGTTTTTTTTTTTTTTTTTTATTCGACTGGATGGCAAACGAGCAAGTGGGTCTCCTGATGGTAAGAGATCACCACGGCCCATAAACATCTGCAACACCAGGGGTATTGCAGATGCGTTGCCAACCTAGAGGCCTAAGATGGGATACCTCTAGTGCCAGTAATTTCACCGGCTGTCTTACTCTCCACGCCGAAACACAACAGTGCAAGCACTGCTGCTTCACGGCAGGATTAGCGAGCAAGATGGTGGTAGCAATCCGGGCGGACCTTGCACAAGGTCCTACCACCTGCAACTGCAAAACTGTGGGGGTAGGAAAACCTTCGTCAGTTATTAAATTGATCCCTTTACAAAGTCATAGACTCTTAGTACGTTTTGAAACCAAAGTAATAAGTAGACAAGTGCATATCAAATTATACTTACTTGACATGATAACAAAGGTCAAAATAGTATACACCTCTAACATATATCTAGTTTCATATCGATACAAAACCTTTTTCATAAAAAACTTTGTAAATGTTTCAATCTAATAATGATCTATTTAATTGTCAGTGTTTCTCAGTGCCAAGGTGTAGTTTTAGCAGGTTGACGCAGTATGTCCTACTATCGGTAAAGCAGATTATCGCTCATATTCAGCAAAGGTATATAGATCTTAGTGTGACGAACCCTTTTTTACTCCGAGTGTACACGAAGTACAAAGTGTCGCGGTACACCGCTCGCTCGTTCTGGCGCGGCAACTCGTGTACATTCGCCCACTCGGAGGAGGAACTCGAGAGGCAAGCTAGTACTCAGAGACACAAGAGTACAGGGGGCCTACCATGATCTTTTCATAAACGATCCAAACGCAGAGCAGTTCAATTTAGGCACCTAAACTTAATCGTCGAAATTGGTACCACGACGTTTATTTCTCAGAGCTGAGTCTCAATGGTTTACAAGTGAATGAAAGACCGATATTGTCTCTGGTCCGAAACTGAAACGCTAAGTCGCGAAAGGGATGCCGCTATATGCAAACCAAATAATGTATACTAAAACCTCTTTATTTTGGAAAACCATAACTCTATGTCATTGCATGTTCTTAGCAACCGTTGTGTTGATTACAAATAAAATGTTTACGCTGTCACTAATCCACGAGTCTCTTTCCTCACTAAAAACTTAGTTTTATCAATGAGGAGTTAAGAAGCACAATGTCGTGATAGTAGGTACCTATGAAAAGTTATAAAACTTGAATAAAAGTTTAAAAGTTCTTGAAATTTAAAAATACTTTAAGTAAAACAATTAAAATTCCAAAAGAATTGGCAGAATGAGTAACTTATACTGAATCGCTAAATTTGACACTGAAGCGATTCAATTCCCACTCAAGTTAAGCGTCATGGTACGAAAACCGCTTGAAGTGAGTGAATGAAAATGTCTGTATCGCTGTCGCTGAACCGTGCTTGAACTGAATCGCAAAAGTAACGTCGTGGTACGAAATAGCGATGCAGTTCAGTTTAGAGCCTAAACTGAATCGTATTAAGAGAGCGTGGTAGGCCCCCAGGGCTGACTCCATATGGACCGTCCTAGCTGAGGCGGAGGCACTTCGCGGGCGCGGGCGCAGTTGCAATCCCTCACTTGTAATAAATCTTGTTACCAAAGAGATATCATGTGTCTTTGTTTTATTTTTATTCATACGCTTTGCGACTATTGCGAATGTTCTAATGTTTAATCTTAATCTTACTTCCACTATTTCTTAACTAGCTGCCATACAATCTATCTATACTAATATTATAAATGCGAAAGTGTGTGTTTGTATGTTTGTCCGTCGTTCACGTCGAAACGGAGCCACGGGTTGACGTGATTTTTGGCATAGAGATAGTTTATGGGCCAGAGAGTGACATAGGCTACTTTTTATCCCGGAAAATGCACAGTTCCCGAGGGAACAGCGCGCGGTAACCGAATTCAACGCGGGCGAAGCCGCGGGCAAAAGCTAGTGTAATATAAAGAATATTTGTATTGTACAAATGTTCTTTTTTTGAGGTTAAAACTCTTGAATATTCAACGTATCGTCGGCTATACTGTACAATGCCTATACCACAATAGCGCACAAGTCAAAAATTGGCCAAAATGAAGGAGTAAAGAACTGACGCACGCACGGAAATACTCATAACTTTTTAATTTATGGTATTATACACTGTGTTTTTCATGATTTCCGTTAACATCGACAGACGGCTCAGTGCATTTATAGAAAGTACTTAGTCGTTTCTTTATTGTTATAACTTCACACAGTCATTGTCAAATTGTAAAATTCATAAACTTGACGAGTGACTACTGTCGTGACACATAATACGGTCATAAAAAAAACTCACTTTTAACCATCTTTTGCTAAACGTATGACTTAAAAAAAAGTCATCTAACCTTTACATTTTTTTTATAAATATTTAATATTGATTATTTTTTAAACAGTGCGAGTTAGGTCACCATTGTCTTAGAGCAATTAACTTCATTTGACCTGTTGAATGATCATTTAAAGTTAACGGAAATCAAATAAAACACGTTGTACAGTAGGATTTTGTTCTAAAAGATTCTTCCATCGTACCATTATTGCATGGTTCGTATAAAATTTGACGAATCAACACTTAAACACACACACGTAAGCACGCGCATACTCATACAAAGGTTCGCATAATCGCAATATCACAATTTAAAAGTTACCTTTACGTTATAAAAGTGAATAATAAGCTGAAAGCGTCTTAAGTAACATAAAAACCACTATTCCGAACGCGCCTTTAAACTTAATCTTTATCTACCCGCAATTCGGAAACACGTCTCATATAGTTCTACCAATCGTCGCTCCGACCTACCCGCCATTTTAAAATAATTCGTATTGTGCACATCGAGCGTGTCCGCGTGTCTCTGATAATAAGTTTATCTAAGCAACTTATTCGTATATATATATACTTTTAATTATGTGCAGTGTGTGTGTGTATTCGCCTTCGTTATCGCCATGTTACTGTTCTTTATATTTAAACGAACACTTTTTAATATGGTAAGACTATATTTTTATCTTCCAAATATTTATTTACTAGAGTTTACCCGCGGCTTCGCACGCGTAAACTGTTCTATTTGGTAGTTACAATTGAAATTCCGGGATTTTACCAAAATTCTCCTGGGAATTCCGAAAATTTATATCGTGGTCCTCATTGAGGTTGTGTTAAGAGCAACTGTCCAAAATTTCAACTCTTAACCTAGCGGTAGCATTTTCAAGATTTTATCCCTATCCCGTAAGAATATCGGGATAAAAAGTAGCCTATGTGGTATTCCAGACGTCCAGCTATCTACGTACCAAATCTGATCTAAATCCGTCAATCCGTTTTAGTATGAAGGAGTAACAAACATACGCACACAAACACACACACACAAACTTTTGCATTTGTAATATAAGTAGGATTTATTTATCAATAAAATATAACAGCATTACAATTAAAAAAAACAATGCGCTGTGAAATTCAAATTTTACACAAAAAGAAATGAGAAATAAAAAAAAGTAGTTAGGGATTTTTGAAAGTCGTCTTCATTGCTACCCTAAGGCCGCTTGTAGACGTCCGTTGTTTTCACAAGACGACGGACCGTTTTTTTGCCGGACTTGCGGTGTGTATGGCCGGCGGCGTCTTTAGCCCATGTAGCGCCCGTGTGCAATTATTACTTTAGCGCCATCCAGTGGGGGCACACTTAAAACGTCACCTTTTCACGTACAAGCGAGCGCCTCTGGCGACAAAACGATAGCACTAAATTGACAAAATGTGTCAAACGCGGACTTGAAAAATTCAGTCTGTCCGCCATCTTTCCGCTGTATGTTGGCTGTCTGGCTTTCGCGGATGATTTAGTTTATCTGGTTTATTGCTGTTTTCTTAAAGTTGTATTACATTGCTCCGCTCGGGTGACCAAATGAAGTGACCACCATAAACTCGTTTGCTTTCCGGCCTCGCGATGTAATGCAAATGCAACTTGCGCAATTTTCTTCCTGGTCTATACTGGGCTTTATTTATAGACGTTAAGCTTGTTGTGTGCGTGCATGTACATGTGTGTGTTATGTCAGATTTAGTTCTTCAGCTAGCTACCAGATAGCGCTTGTTACCATACATGCAAATTTGACCATAGAGTTGCCACTCTTTTTCTATATTGGTACATTAGTAGACAAGACAAGACAAGAGTATACTTTGGCGCCATCTAAGAAGCGCGCGGTCAAAATGGAATAGGTACAAAGTGCCGCGGCCGGCGCCCCTAACACCGCTGCGCCCGTGTGCAACGCACACCCTGCACTATAGGTAAAGACGCCTCTGTGTATGGCTTACAATGTGTGTGTAACCGTCAGTTTGTAACGAGGTGTCATACAGCTCGTTTCATCCTAACTCTTTGTACTGTCTGGTTTAGCACATATTCGAAAAAATAACATTTAAATTCAAATTTCCTTTTCTAAATTCCACACCTGTTCAATTTACGTCAAGTAGCCATTCTATTCAGAGCCTCCGAGCTGAACACTTACCTTTCTTTTATCCTAGATCCTATAAATCTCTTAAAACTCCATAATAAGCTCATAATTTACTACTCCTATACGAAGAAAGTTTTTATAATTGTACTGTGCATTTGTGAAGTTTCATAAGATCATTAGATAATAATACTACTAGGACTTCAGTGCCATTGATTTATATAAATAAAGAACTGGGCACGGAAACGTGCCCTTTTATTATTATCCTAAATAAATATCACTGTCTGCCCTATTCCTGTCTTCTTCCTTTACATCCGAACAACTTCCCCGGACACCACCCCGTGACAAGTTAACACTAAACAGCCCCTTAATGTTTTATCATCTCCCTTTCCCCAGAACTACCGCGGGAAGCCAGTGCGCGTTGCTTGTTATATATAGTATAATGTAATGTATTTGTACATATTAATCTTCCCTGAAAGTTACTGTGTTTTGAGACAGTTTTGTCTTTCGCAAAACCTTTGTCCTCCCTTTTTTCCGAACAAAACGGGGACTATGCAACACTGTGGCATGCTCGATATTTTTATGTTACGGTTTTAAGGTGTATTAAATATGATTTTAATCTAAACTTTGTTTTCACGCCCGTAATAACAGACTTTGAAAGCCATACTTAAAAACCTCACGCAACAGTGCGCCGCGCGAGATTGTTATATTTTTCATGTTTGGCATAGAGTTATTTGGCGTTATATCTTTTTCCATGTTGCAAAAGGGTCGATCAACTTTTTCTTGTTTGTTATTCTGTCCCGTTGTCCGAGAGACAACAGTGACAGAGTTTCTTAAAAAAACTGTTATTATAATATATGCTACTAATGTGCTTAGGAGATTGTCCATTAAATAATGGGATTGTAACTACGACAAAAATGTACGCTCTATGAATTATAAATTATAACCACAAAAAACATGGAGAAACTCATGGTTTTAAAGAGTTGTCCAGGAGACGTAACCATGGCAACGCGGTACAGGGAAAAGATGATCGACCCAAAAGTATTAACCTACTTTATGCGAATGAGATATAAATAATAATATAAGTACAAAACTGGAAAATAAAACGCATTACGTAAGAATCATCAATATCTGTTGAATTATAAGGAAATTACCAGCGAATGAAGTTTACATTCCATTCTCTCTAGAAAAATGAAATTTAGTATGTGCTTTCTATAATCGTCGTGATATGTGGCATGTATATTAACCGTCCATTCATTCCAGGTACCGAACCTACCTCAATTCCAACTCCAGCATGAACGGCAACTTTCCCTATATGAGCACGATGCCGAGCCTCCAAGTGCCCGGCTCGTTGCTACCGGGGGGCATGCCGTTGCCCGGGCCGCCGGGACCCCCGGGCCCGCCGGGCCCGCCGGGCCTGCCGCAGGGCCCCCCCGGCCCCCGGGCCTGCCCATACCCATGCCGCTGAGGCCGGTGCCGATACGACCTGTTATGTATCAGCGGTTCCCAATGCCGCCGCCGAACTATAATGTACCGCGTAAGTGGAATAATAGTTTGATTATCGATTAAGTGTCAAAACAAAATGTTCAAATTGTCATGCTCGTAAATTTGGTATTTATGCTGGAACTAGGCGACATACAATTACTGTTTATGCTCTAATGCATAAAGTAAAATCTTCGTCTAAGACCAAGGTAATCAATCAGGGTGTCAACAGCCACAAACAAAGAAGTTTCTATATACCACCACCAACCCAGCCTATACAAGTCCCACTGCTGGGCACAGGCCTCCTCTCAGAACAAGAGGGCTTGGGCCATAGTTCCCACGCGGGCCCAGTGCGGATTGGGAACTTCGCACGCACCATTGAATTTCTTCGCAGGTTTGTGCAGGTTTCCTCACGATGTTTTCCTTCACCGCAAAGCTCGTGGTAAATTTCAAATGTAATTCCGCACATGAATTTCGAAAAACTCAGAGGTGCGAGCCGGGGTTTGAACCCACGACCCTCTGTTTGAGAGGCGATAGGTCAAACCACTAGGCCACCACGGCTTCTATATATATTTTTTAATATTTTTTATTTTTTTAGCATGAGAAGTGAATAAAGTTCTTTTTGAGATCTCGAAAAGTTTTTAATTTGCATTTACGTTAGTGTTTTCTTAGAGGTGCGCGAAAAAGCTCCCGTGAGACGTGATTCATAAAATTACTGAATAAACAGTTTAACTTACGATTACAAATCGGTGACGGTCCGACTGGTTTCGATGTTTTCGGAAGATCTTTTTCAAGGATGTGTGTAACTAGTATTGCACTCTGGGCTTTCGTGTTGTGAGTGATCGTGAGTTGAACTGTAATTCTCGTATTTCTTTACGTAGACTCTTCTTTTATATCGTTTATAATTTCTTTTCGCAGCTATGCAGTCGCTCCCGCCTCAGAGCATGCAGTCAGATATGATGCAGAACGTTAATAACCAGGAGAACGCTCACACGGAAACCAGTCAGTCATCGTAAGTACATATCATCAATAACTTTAATAATAAGCTCGCAAATATGTACTAGGTGTCCAAAAAGAGTATCGGGTATTTGGTTTTGCGCTGAAGTTGTTTCGGAGCGGCGGAGGGGCGCGCGGTGGGGATCGTAGCGTCCGCCATTTTGTAGAAATGAGACGTACTAGGCAAAACGCGGACTGAGTCTTGCGAGTACGCGTCCACAAAAAGACTAGATCCAAAGACTAGGTCCACGAGTATCTACGAGTACTTAACTCAATTGACTCGTTGCGTAAACAAAATGATTCCCGTAAATGCGTATACACCGTACTAGTTTTGGTAGTTTTACGAATATCGAACTACCGAATTCCACGTCACAGTTCAGTCTTCACGCTTAATATTTTTTTAATTTTAAAGTTTATTAAACACCGACTAAAAAGTTCCCTTCATACTTTATACAGGCTTAGGACTGTCAGCAATTTTTATAATTTTTTCAGTTAAAAAGTGCACATAAATGCTGGTTTTCAAGTTGGCGGAACGTTGTCAGCCGCCGTACTCCTAAATACTCGTACGCTAAAAGAATCGCGGGCGGGAACGCGTACTCACGCGTCCAAGCCAAAACCTATTCCAAAAACCTATTCCAGTAAATACGTCTCACCTCTACCATTTTACTCGGCCTGGTGATCTGACATACAGGTTTCCCCTAGTTCAGGCACCAGTCTCCACCGCACAAGTCTTGTATCTAATTGCAACTGTAATGTGTAAATTTACCGATTGTATTACTGGAATGTGGTGGAGTAAATAAACGCTTTATTATTATATTATTATTATTTTGTGGAGTTTTAGTTAGTCGCAATGGAGCAGTACCCGGGGACGCACCGCGCTTTTTGCGTACGAGCGTATTACCGTAACGAAAACCTGGATAAACATGCGAAGCAGTTCAATCGTATGTGTCAAGTTCCAAAACCCCTGGATGAATAAATAAATAATTGACAAGATTTAATTTTTTAATACCTGTAAATTACTACAGGAATCGAAAGTTTTGCCTCCTGAACATGCGAAAATATTTATTATAATTGATTTCTCCATATTTAAAAGAATACAAAAAATTTAAAAAATATGTCTGAATTTGCCAACACTACCACAGAATAGATATGTTTCCTTTGCCTTTTTTACCAGAAAAAGGAGCTGTCATGATTTTGACAACGTCAGTATGCAACGTCTACGTCTGATTTACGTGAACTTTTTTTTAAGATGTGTGGTAGTTTTGGAGTTATGCCCATTTAGAATAAGCACATCTTAATTTTTTTTTAATAAATTTATTTAATAGTTGTAGCGAAATTTTAAAAATATCAGCGTTTTTCTCTTTCCAAACAGAATACAGAAAACGAATCAAATTATAGTCTCAAGGGACTCCTAGACGGGCCATGTTTTCACTGCAACATGTGGCCGGCAACTATTGGTGTCCCTGTCTAACATGTGAGTAAGAGAGGGACACCAATAGTTGCCGGCCACAAATTGCAGTGAAAATATGGCCCGTCTAGCCTCTTCAGAAATATGAAATCTTGTCAATTGTTGCAGGAACTTCACGCCTCACATCCCGAACCAGCCGCTGATGCAGAACGGTCTGATGCTGCCCGAGCGGCAGTACTATCCTCGCAGCATGCTGCCCGACGAACACTTTAGGGAGTACATGCCGGTGTACCAGCCGGGCTACCAGGAGCCGCTGCCGATGTTCGACAACGCTCAGTTCAACGGTATCGAGGGTTGTGAGTACACTGCGCTTTTTGTACAATACAATACAACACTCTTTATTGCACGCCAACACATAGTAAGCAGTACAGAAAAAACAGGTATATAAGTCGGCGGCCGATCGTAAAATCCAGATCACGAAATTCCTAGGCATATCGTGAAATGGCGCCATTTCATGAATCGGCTAAGGGACATCCGCCATATCGTTCAAAACTCACCGTTTAACGATTTGCCTAGTGACGTTTAGGCAGATCATGAAATTCCTAGGCATTATCATGAAACGCCGCCATATCGGTTTTGCCACTTCGCCGGTCGCTGCCGCGGCACGCTCGCTTCGCTCGCTCGGCTAGTGCGTAGTGGTTACGACTCATACAACCACTCCTCGCTTCGCTCGTCTTACCTAAATTTTTCTTTTTATCAGCATATCACGATTAGCCCGGTATAAATCTAGGAATATCGACAAATGAGTTGCTCTAATCGATCGGCCGTAGTTTCTCAGGCACATCGTGATATGCCTGGCCAACTTTTAGGCATATCATGAAATGTGCCTAGGAATTTCGTGATCTGGCGGATTTTACGATCGGCCGCCGACACGAGAGATTTCTGAGGTAAGCAAGAGGCGGCCGAGGCGTGTCAAACGATTTACAGATGAATCGTACTGTGTATGGGGCCCTTAAAATTTGCAAAATGTACAACACAATACAAGCGCCAACTAAACTATCACAGGCTCTATGTTACGAAGTGCAAAAGTGTAGCTTGCCGCCCCGCTGTCGCTTATTATTTAATACGATAGAGAGGGACGGCACGATGCGAACGTCGATTTTCGAATTTCTTAGTAGCCTCCCTCAAACCCACGTTGAAGCTAGTTGATGTGCCGGTTGGTCCACAGTGCCGTCGGAGCCGAGGCCTGACTTCCGAATGGATCCGAACTACGCTCTCGTGAACAGGGACCGGCATATCGAGCAGACTTGGACGCCAGTCAATGAGGTACGTACTGATTTTAACCCCCGACGCAAAAAGAGGGGTGTTAGTTTGATTGCTGCGTGTGGCAGTATAATAAACCCGCCTGGAAAAAAAACGGGCACCTACGGGGTTTTTGTATTTTATGTGCATGAAAGCTTACTTTCTAAGCTTCAATGCCTAAAAATCTGAAAAGCCATAGGTGCCCTATTTTTTTGCAAGGGGTTTAGTTGGGTCAATCAATTTTTAAATGTATGTCATTCTGTTCCGTAACACAGGAGACATCAGTGACATTTATGTCTTAGAATAATGTTAGAAGATGAGCCATGAAGGAATGAGGGTTATCGTTTTTTGTCTCACTAGATGGTGCACTGTAGCGTGAGGTTTTTAAGTATGGCTTTCAAAGTCTGTTATTACGGGCGTGAAAACAAAGTTTAGATTAAAATCATATTTAATACAACTTAAAACCGTACCATAAAAATATCGAGCATGCCACAGTGTTGCATAGTCCCCGTTTTGTTCGGAAAAAAGGGAGGACAAAGGCTTCCGAAAGACAAAACTGTCTCAAAACACAGACATTTATTGCCCCGGAACGC
Organism: Choristoneura fumiferana; assembly: GCF_025370935.1. Taxonomy (NCBI): domain Eukaryota; kingdom Metazoa; phylum Arthropoda; class Insecta; order Lepidoptera; family Tortricidae; genus Choristoneura; species Choristoneura fumiferana. The sequence continues at coordinate 42,187,757 of NC_133472.1, read as the reverse complement.
ATATTTGCCATAATTAATTTCAGATATTGCAAAATATTCACAAAGTTTTTCTAATTATAAATAAACCCGCGTAGCTCACCCAAAAACTATGAGATTTGACATTTCGGAGACCTCACGCTACACTAGCGCCTCTAGCGGCGAATTCATACGCGATAGCCCTCATTGCCTTTAAACTGTCACAACTTCTAACTTTTAGTGTTTTTGTATCCCATAAAATCATACTTTTAATAAGTAGTCCAGGAAACGTTACAATGGCAACGAGCTACACTAAAAAGTTGATCCGTCCAATTTGGTTTTTTGATCCGTTTGAGCGTTTTGAGCGTTTAAAATTCATCCCTATTTGACAAAAGAAGGTTGATTTTTATTAATGAACTGAGCTGTCTATGTTAAGGGAAATAAAGAAAACAGGCTGTATATCGGCTAAGTGGTTTTAGCTTGCCGAGGTAACCGACATACATACAGTTATTCTCGCATATTAGTAAATATTTATATCTTATTGGAAGATTCAAAATAGACAATGATTGTTTTTTTTTACCCACCAAAAAGTTTTTGTTGGTCGATTTTTATTTTTTATTTACGGGTTTTTGTCTTTTTCTTTGGCAGGCGTTCTTTGACGGCCCTACCAACGTGAGACAACCGTTCCAAAGCGACGCTGAGGATGTAAGTACATCTTCCTAATACTTTTAATATTATATATAAACGTGAAAGTTTGTGTGTGTGTGTGTGTGTGTGCGCGCGTGCGTACGTACACGCACAAACTTTCACGTTCATTATATTACCAAGGCTATTTTGTATCTCTTATTTTTATTCCACCGGATCGGAATATAAGTACAAAATTAATTAAAGTCCAAACTAATTCCTAGCTTTAGCTAAAATGCAAAATTATTGTGTAAGACTGTTTGATTTTCTAAATATTTTTTTTTCTCAACCACTTCCACGACATGTAGAATTTAATATAAATAAATAAATAAATATCACGGGACAATTCACACCAATTGACCTAGTCCCAAAGTAAGCTTAGCACAGCTTGTGTTATGGGTACTAAGCAACGGATAAATATAATTATATAGATAGATACATACTTAAATACATAGTAAACACCCAAGACCCGAGAACAAACATTCGTATTTTTCATACAAATACCTGCCCCGACACGGGAATCGAACCCGGGACCTCAAGCTTCGTAGTCAGGTTCTCTAACCACTAGGCCATCTGGTCGTCAAAATGCCGGAAATTGAATTCCACTGTCGGATCTAATGTTTAATGGCCAAATTTCATGAATAATGTGTATTTTTTTCAGAGGTTTACATCTGGCGACAGGCGGGCGGTGGGCTCTGATTGGCTCGCGACCGGCGAGCGCACTGGCCCCACCTCATATAGTCGCGCCGATGATGTAAGTAGGTACCACAGAAGGCGGTGGGCAGTGTTAATTCTTAAATTGCTTACTTTTTAGGATTCCGTAGTCAACTTGGAACCTTTATAGTTTCGCCATGTCTGTCCGCCTGTCTGGCTGTCCGGGATTAAGCTCAGAGACTGTTAGTTCTAGAAAGCTGTAATTTGGCATGAATATATACCGAGCGGCAAAAAATCTGGCCCTGAAATGTACGCAGAAATAGGTAATTATATATGTGTTTGAGTGGCCAAATTTTGTGCCGCTGAGTATATATATCAGTCACGCCGACAGTGGTAAAATAAAAAAAATAAAAAAAAGTTTTTAGGTTACCTCCCATAGACGTAAAGTGGGTGTGTTTTTTTTTTCTCGACTAACCCTATAGTGTGGGGTATCTTTGGGTAGGTCTTTTAAAACCATTGCGGGGTTGCACAGACGATTTTTCAATACAGTGATCTGTTTGCGAAATATTAAACTTTAAAGTGCTAATTTTCATTAAAAGCGAGCGTCCCTCCCTCCCGGCTCTAAAATCTAAAGTTTGGTTTGAAAAATTAAAAAAAAATCAAGATGGCAAAAAGTATGTCAAATTTAAAAGGAAAATTATAATGGCTAAGATTGCATGAGAAATACTACTAGTTGAGAGTGAATAGCAAAGCTATAAAATATACCTAAACTTGGAAGATTCCGTGCACGTTTTCGTAATGGCTACGGAACCCTTATCTTGGGCGTGTCCGACACGCTCTTGGCCGGTTTTTAACAACTCCAAAATTTCTATACGTTTTCTACGTTTAACATTGGGTAGATTCCTGAGTATAATATAATTAATAAATCCGTCAGTTATGCACCCACCTCGAACTTACTTCATCTTTGTATTTTTTTTTTGCTTGTTTGACAAAAGAAAAAATCATCATCATGACAGCCAAAAGACGTCCACTGCTCGACGTTACCCCAAAGAAATGAAAAAATACGTGTGAAAAAGGCTAGTAATTAATAACGAATGCTTAACTGTTTCCAGAAGGAATTAGAGGAAGAATTGGAAGCCTTGGTGCGACGCATCGACACCGAATTCAAGAACGCTGACTAAACGGTTATTTATTTTACTAACTAAATAGTAAACAAAAAGTTTTGTTTATAAATGTTTTCGCCGAGCCATCGTTAGGGAAGCTAAGCGATTATTTATATATATATATATTTTCTTACCGCCAAATCTCCTTAGCTGTGTTTATGTTTCATACTATTAAATCATTGATTGTGGTAAAAACGGATAGTGAACAGTCAGCTGTGTGTTTGTGCGAATACCTTTTGGTAAAACCACGTGGCTTAATGGCCAACTTCACTACACCCAAGATCTACTGCTTACTAACTAGACTGTGATACAAGACTTTTAAACCGGTACCAAGATACCGGTATGCAATGCAAGTAATTTCGAATTAATCCGGAATACAGCAGATGGTTTAGCTGTAGTGGACAAATTTAATTGATCAGTGTTCAAAGTGTAGAGGTATGCACTTTGAACGAAGTTTTCGGATAAGAAACCTTCATAGGGTTTCACACAAACGAACCCTATCACCAGCTGAAATATTCCGGAATAATTTGAAGATTCTCTGTATGTATACTATTCGCCTACCGGTACTTTCGGTCTAGATTTTTACACTAGTACCCGAAATACCTGTATAAAGCGGTTTGTACCTGTATTTTGGTACCGGTAACGTACAGTACAGTTTACGGTAGTAGTACAGTTTTAAGTTAATGCTGAACAGTATATTACATTGACTATTTTTTTAATGGTCTTATTTAATTTAGGGTATCATACATTGTGTGTGTTAGTGTTTTATTAAGTCTAATTTAAACAATAAGAGTTAATGCATTATGCTGTCTACCATTAAGTGAGCTAAAAACACCAATTTGTATCACGTAAAAAACCATCCTAATAATGAAATATCATTCTGGTAGTGGCCATGTCAATTGTGTCGTAATGGTGTAGAAGATTATGTATTTTTTTTCCGGCTTACAATGAAATTCTGCGTGCAATGCAGCTGGCTGTTCATTCTGATTTGTCTTATATTAGATTAAGTTATTGCTTAGGTTATAAGTGTTAATGAAAGAAAGTTTTTTTTTCTTTATTAATAGTCTACTCAAAATTGTGGTGATTCGTTGAATACTGGGGTGATGAAAGATTTAGCTGGACTCAACCACTTCCATTGTCCGAGTTTTTAAGATCCATTTTATATTTTGAACTCTATATGACAGTTTGTTAAGGCGGAATCGGCTGAGCGAGTTGACTATTTTTTTTCTATATTTAAATTAACTTTGTGTGTAGAAACTGTTGGGAGATTTGATCAAATAGTGTTGCTACTAGGGTTTGAAAACGGTACCGAAATACCGGTATACCGGTATTTCCATAGTACCATTAACATAATGCTGGAATACCGGTATAACGCGTTAGTACCGGCATTTCTGGTATCAGTCAAGTCCTGGTTTCTGCACGTCGGCGTGGTGGTATTTTACAGTGAGAGACAAAAGTAGCTGACCAGTCGAAGAACTCAAAACGGTACACGCAGTTCTTTTGTCAATAAAATAGTTTGCTTTTTGAGTTCTTCGTCAGTCCAACTTAAGCTGGTCACTGTAAGAGAGTAAGACAAAGCAACTATGGAACAGCTAGATGTCGCTAGTAGAATGAGGGGGAAAACATATGTTATATTAATGGGCTGTTCAGATTGGATGCATTTTGCGCTCTGCGGTCCGGTCAACACAGACATTACCATCACATTTTAAAATTTTAATTCATCCAGTGGGTAAGTCCGTATTAGTGATGTATATTTGCGCCTTTTTCAATGTTCGCTTGGCAAATAATTGCTAATATTTTGCGAATGTATTTGGCATTTAAAAGTGAATATTATTTATAAATTAATCTTAGTATATTGATTAATTTCAGTGATAATAACCAGAAACAGTTATAAACTCGAAGTTGTCAAAAAATATATTAGATGTTTATGATGATGGGTCTCGAGAGTAGATGTCTGGTTTTAATAATGAACATCAATTATTGGGCGTACTGTGTAATAAAATATAAAATTATAAGTGCACACTAACCTTTCCTCAGTTTAAAAAAAACTTATAGGCTTAGCACGCACTGCGATTAAACTCGAACGGAAGCGCGTCGTCCCTCTTCGGAGTGTCCCCTGAGAAACACGAGGCATTCTAGTTGTAGTATTTTATACCTTACCTATTAGTTGCCCGGACTGGACGGCGTAGAATGCGCTCTGTGCAACAAGATTATAAGAGGAGTTGTAAATAGTCTAGTGTCTAGACTCTAACCCTTACTGTATACAATACATCATTCATCAGTCATCATCAGCTCTGCTGTATAGATATTAATTTGTTGGCAGAGCATTGGTGAAAGAGCACCCCTTATTTTGATAGCGACATCTACCAGTAAATTAGCTGCGTATTTATTATATTAGCCTCTCGGAGATATTCGTTACACAGAAGAAAAAAAGTTTTTTTGTTTATATGTATATTTTTTCCACTGTGTAACGTTTAGTTTTGAGCAGCTCTAGACTAAATTATCGTCTCAGATAGCATAGTAGATTATAACTCTGTATTTATGTACTAGAGGTAAAATCGAGGTAAGAATGAAAGGAAATATAAACTTTTTGCTTGTTTCAATAGGTATTTAAATTGTTGTTTGACGTTCGACGGATGTATACGGCACAGTAACATTGAACAATTACGTACCTATATTTATGTAGTCAATTTGATATAATTGTATGTGACACAATGGACAATTTATTATTCTGCTTTTACTAAACTATGATTTAAAAACGTTTTTTTCAATAGATTGTTAGATTGATACAAAATAAAACGACACGAAAAGCGGCCAAAGCGAACGTTATATTTAGTCTGTAATCGGATTGTTACAACATGAAATATCGGTAGGGTAGATGCAGTTTTATTGCATCCTTTTAGATTTGCTGTTTAAAGTGTGTATATGTATGAATTGTCAAACTTTGTTAGACACGTATCTTCCATACAGCCTGAGCTACGTTTTCCCAAACTACTACCTCTATCTTAGACTATTTTTTAAGGGTGATAAATATAAATATTGTATAGTTGACGAAAGGTCTAGATGAGTTATTTAATATACTTTAATCTTATAATTCACTTTAGATGTTTCCTAAACCACACATATTTTTATGTTTTAACTAAACTAACTCGGTCGATACCTATGACTAAATATTTCATTTTTTATTTGTGCGAATAAAGTTAGCAATTAGTTGAATCTCGGCATAGTAGAAATTAATAATGAATAAAATATTTTAGATCAATCGAGAACCAGGTTTTCCTAAAAAAAGCACATATATGTTTTTTCATAACAGACTTTTGTAAGACAAACTTAATGTCACGTCAAAATAAGTCGATGCAACCGGAACTCTTGAAGAACTGATTATAGTAAAAATATACAATCTTTTTCTAGCCGAAATCTTCCTCGATCTTTTCCTTAGAAGATGTGAAAATATTTATATTATACATATAAATTTCAAAGTTTCGAGTTGAAACGTAGAGCAAAATAGTAAGTTCGTTCGAAATGGTTTTTTCGCGTGACATACATACAGTAAAAATACAGAATGTAACAACATTTTTTTATTATAGTACTCCTCATTCGCATTTGCAAGCGCGTACTGCGCCGTATACATCCTATAGATCATTTTATTTATATAGTAAATGACTTTTGTATGTGGTGGTAAAATTCGTTGATATGCCACGAGGACCTAAAGGTCTTTGTTATATGTAATTTAGTCAGATACAACGTATAAATAAATCACAAGACATCTTGTTCCTATGATAACTGATGTCAAATTTATATTATTTATATGGGTTTGTAACAAAATGTCACGTTACACAGAGGAGTCTTTTTATTAAATAATCCTGTGTGTAACGTATTATTATTAGAAGCTGACTTGTGTGGGCATAAAAAGGATCGAAGTGCTCACTGATCCTATCTGAAATTAGAAAATCGAAGTTCGCATCGTACCGTCCCTCTCACTCTGTCTTAAATAGTTTAAGTGTGAGAGGGACGGAATGACATAAATTTCGGAGTAGCCCCGCTAGTTTGAAAAGTGCGTATATGTGATTATACCAGGTACCCCTTGTTTTTCCATGATAGTGCAATATCTGTTACAAAGTAACTATAATAATACTGTTGTACACCGACATGTAAACGACGCCCGAGACGCTAGCATTATATGACTGACCTCGTGAGACGCAAAGCTATACCTTTCTTTATCTATTGATTGTTCAGCGCAATTGAAATTTAGGGCCAAGTTATTTGAATTCAGCCAATCCTTCGTTCAAATCTTCGTGGTAAAAATATAAGTATTAAAAATTAACTAAAAACAATTTCTTTGCTCACCAAAAAAAAATTATTTTAGTTCATTGATATGGTCCTCCGCAAAGTAGCGCCTGATTCAATAAGTTATATGTAAGTTATATTTCAAAAAACGTTCTTGATTATATTCAGCGGTTCAAAAAAGAAAACAAAAATCCGGAAACAGGTACATTGTGGACTTATGTTTTTTTTTTCTTAAAGTTCATCAGACCATTTCTCACAAAATTATGTCGGAAAAAAGAAAAATATTCTTCGTAGTGATTACTTTTTTATGATCTCAAAGAGATAGTATTTTAATTTCATTTTTTGCCAAGTTTCTCTTGGATATTTTCACATCGGGATTACCTGCTACCTGTACCATAAATACAAATTCGAATCGACAAAGGTCTATCCACTAAACCGTATCACGCCCGTACCGTAATAGGAACGTGTCAGTAACGGAATGTCAAGCGTATACATGACGGCGACGGTTGGTTACGAAACGTGCTATAGTCAACGGCACTTAAGTAAATCCTGACACATTGCACGACTGTGTAGTCACACGCAACAATTTAGCATTCGTCTGTGATGCTACAATGCCGCGTAACTGGGCCATTTTTTATTTTGTCGTTTTTCTTTTTCATTTTCAGTTTAGTTACGGAATTTCCATACATTTTGTGTAGCTCAATGGAAAAATTCGAATATAGTGTCGGATATATTGTGAAATTGGGCTTACCATAATCAGAATAAGCAACTTTACCAATTTACCAAATTGCATTGAAATCTGAGCAAAAGAAAGATATCGACAACGAAAATAGAAATTGGCCCGCCTTGTATTTTCATATAATTATGTCACCAGACAAACATGTGTTTGTGCCCCGTTAACGCGTTCTCCTATACAATACGGCCTTTTCCAGCTGTAAAGGAAGGTTTGTTAGGAATTGTCCATTTGTCCATTGTTTTACACATTGTCGAAAGGTGAGGTTCAGGGAAAATCACAAAATATCACAAGGGGAGCGGGTTGTAGTGAGATGTCTTGTGTATTTACATATTTTTGTCGAAGATGCAAGTTTATTCGTATCAAAAGATACACGTGATTTTGGCAAGGCGAGGCGATTATAAATTACATGATAAATGCTAAAGGGTCCATCAAGTTTTTAGTGTAGCTGGTTGCCATGGTAACGTCTCCTGGGTCACTTATTAAAAGTATGATTTTGTGGTTACGTAGCATAACATCTAAAATCAAATGGCATAAGCTTGATGCATAAACGTCTAGCATGTCGAAAGCCCTAAATAAACAATATTTGTTATATAGGTATTTACTCGAAATCGTTATTCTAAAAAAAACGCGAACATTATAAAACTCTTCCTGAAAAATCGCTACATGAAAAACGACGAATATATAATAAAGTAATTTGGCTTTATGTATTTCGAACGTTCTGCATAGTGAGCAGTATACATTACAAACGTTATGGATTTAGACCGTAGAACTTTTAAATTTATGATAAAAGAAGTTATTATGATCGTATATTTTGATCGTATGAAAAACGAACTTATGCCATTTGATTTTAGATATTATGCTACGTAACCGATTTTGTCGGTTTCAAATTCACCAAAAACATAGGAGTTGTGACAGTTTTTAGGCAATTCCTTCGCGCGTGGCGCATCTGAGCATGCTAGTAGTATACATTGCAAACATTTTCCCAGGCAAGTGTATACTGGTGTCTCCTGTGTTAAGGGGTCAGAATAACAAGAAGTTGATTGACCCTAAAACATCACATGAATAATGGACGATCTCATTTCAAATGTGGCAATCGGGTTTTAACGAATACCTATTCGCTATTATCATCGTTGATTTAAAAGTCTACTACCATTATAAGATCTCCATGTGGCATATTTAATGTATGGAGTAGCTTTTGTTCCTAACCTGGCTATACGATGCGCAAACATAAGTTTTGCGGTCGGCGAATGCTAGGTCAATCAACGATGAATCAAAATTAAGTTATTTAAAGATAGATTATATTAATTTATCATGTGTCTTTAGCAAAATTATTTGATTATAATTTTTACGTATACTCTTAATCACATTTTTTAAATAAAATTGTTGCATGTTGTAAAAAAAAATTTGTTCTTTGATGTGTATTATGTACCATATGTGGCACACTTTTCACATAAAAGTATTAAAATAAACTCTGTTCAAAATTTGGTCTCGCTCTTTACAAAAATGTTAAATTAGCAACATCAAGAAATAACATGGTTGATAAGCCGGCCCTCTCATTTCTAGATTATATATGCGTCTCTTATGTCAGAAAATTAATATTAAACAGACTGTACTAAAATTTAGAAATCTGGTGTTACTGTCTTACGAAAGTTTGCTCATATGAAGCTCAGTTTAAACTGGCAAAGGAAATATCTGCAAGGAGTTTTAAATTGCGGTTTTGCTACTTGTATGAATTTTCTTGCCAGTATAAATTGCTCTTACACAACTGCCTGTCCATGAGATCGCTGAACATTGCTTTCTATCTCGCTGGTCAGTATCGGTAGTTTGGATGGACGTATTACACACAATACATTCAAATATGGACTTAAAATGTTACCTCGCAAATTGTTAAAAATATTTTTAAACTATTTTTCGTGACTAATGTTCTGTTTACATTTGGACTACATTTTAATGTTCTTTGCGCTGTGTGACAGATGAGCGTTTCTAATGTAAAATAAGCGTAGAATGTTTTAGTCGTAAAGTGAACTCTTCTAATTAAATAATCTTACTAATTCACAACGCCGATATCAGCGCAATCTTTCGCAACACATTCGTCGCTAGTGCGTCTCTAGTGCCGTAAAAACCGAACACCTGATGTGTTAGTTTTAGGGTAAATCGTCACACTTAACTTAAATAGATGACTCTACAAAAACATAGAAAATTTTTGCGATGCGTCTATAAGCCACGTCTCATTGAGGTGAGGTACTTTGTGTTATGTGCTTTATATCTCTGTACCATATGTGGAACATTTTGTGGCATACCATATATGGAACATGGCTTTATTTATTTCCAAAACTGAAGTAAAATCACGCTGATCCCCTAAAACACTGACGATTAAAATTTGTATCATTAGTTTTAAAAAACATAAAAAATATTTCCGATTAATTCAAGTTGAATTTGTATAAAAGATATTTTTTAAAATAAATCAATTAACAAACAATAAATGTAATAGAGCGTTTGACATAATTAACTAATACTTAGAAGACATTTTCAGAAAGTTAATAATTGTGCAATATGTGACGATTTAGTTCAGAATGGCCGATAAGTAATTTGTCAAAACGTATTGCCGTATGGCTCGAACCCGTCCGTTGCTAATCAAAATAAAATTTAATTTATTATATATACATTGCGTATCATCACATTAAATAAGATTACAAAGCGTCAGTGATAAAATATGATAGGTATAGGCCGTATGTGTAAGGAATAATCTTTTATTTCTAATATTTAAAGTATGCTTCACGATGGCACTGTCAATTCGTTATAAATGTACCTAACCTGACCGAAGTACCTTCGATTCCTTCGATAAGTACATTTTGTTTTTTTTTATCATTGGAAAGAAGGTAAACAATCTTGACCTGCCATTATATGTAGGTATTAGAAAATTCTTGTATAAATTAAAAAGAAACAGCTATTAACAATTAAACAATGATAAGCACTCATACGTGTTGGTATGGTTGTATTTCTAAAGATATTTTTTTAAGACAGGTATTTTTTTTCTTATGCATCTAAAACGAAGTGTATTTCGTGGCAATGTTACTACGAAACATTTACTTCAAATACTACGAGTAAAGCGTTTTTTTTTTTCGTACGGTCCATCGCCGTGGTGGCCTAGTGGTTTGACCTATCGCCTCTCAAGCAGAGGGTCGTGGGTTCAAACCCCGGCTCGCACCTCTGAGTTTTTCGAAATTCATGTGCGGAACTACATTTGAAATTTACCACGAGCTTTGCGGTGAAGGAATACATCGCGAGGAAACCTGCACAAACCTGCGAAGCAATTCAATGGTGCGTGCGAAGTTCCCAATCCGCACTGGGCCCGCGTGGGAACTACGGCCCAAGCCCTCTTGTTCTGAGAGGAGGCCTGTGCCCAGCAGTGGGACGTATAGGCTGGGATGACGGTCCATCGATCGTCATTTGCGAAAGCGTTCGCCACATGATGAATTTGTCGTTCAGAAAAAACTGTTTTGTTCTAGGCTTAAATTCCTTGATCTTACTGTTGTAGGTCGTTGTATTTCTCAATTGGGTGTTCGGGCATTCTAGTACAGCCATAAAAACTAAGCGAATCAGGGTGGAGACTGCGCTACTGATGTCATCGACGTTTTGTACATCTGCCAAACGAATCTTAGCGAACTTGATTACGAAAGGGTCTCCTGTATGCGATTCAGTTCCCTCGATTGTACAGTCAGATAATGCCATGTAACTTACACTAAGGTTATTTAATGTGCAGGGGGTTCTGAGTGTTTAAGGGCCTACGGACGCGGGCGCAGGTACAATCCTATGCACGCGACGCGCGCAGTTGGCACTGCTCACACTATTGTTCAGTTCAACAGACGTCGGCCCCAGTGGCGTAGCTAGGTAACCTAGGGCCCTGGGGCAAATAAAAAAATGGGGCCCACTGCTATCAAAACTGGTTAGGTTTTTTGAAGTAAAATCATTATATATACAAATACTTTAAAAATGCTAAGCAACTTTATCATCAGCTATAAAGCAGAATTTCGAGGGCCCCCTGAGCTTGAGGGCCCGGGGGCACTGCCCCGCCTAGCCCCTTGGTAGCTACGCCACTGGTCGGCCCTAATGGTTCGGAAGTACAGCGCTGCCTGTCGGATATCTTCTTTCTTTCACGCTTTATGATTGGTAACGTTTCATACATTTAAAATATGTACGTTTGTAATATCCGACCAAATTCACGCTATGAATTTTAGTTTCGTTCTCTCAAGCTCAGATATGATATGCAGAGCGGCAAAAACCTGGTCCGCAAATGTGTGCAGTAATAGGTACTTTTGTATGTAGAGTAGGCCAAAGCTGAGTATATTATGGAACAAAATTTGTGATTTTATAAATGTAAAGTGTAAAGATCATGTCGCATAACGGCCAAACCGATATCGTCGAGGCTAATGATTTGCTAGAAACGATAAATCAAGATTTAGTCACTTAACTCGCGCGTTTACGCGTGGCAATTCCATAAATGTAGAAACTAGACACTAAACTGAGATTAACACTTGATTAAAGTCAGTCAAGAAGTACCGCGAAGTACTAATTTTCTATTTGAAATAGCTTGAATCTGTCCATATTGCCCTAAAGTATGAAGTGCAAAATTCGGAATTCGTATCTTGCCGTCCCGCTGACGCTTATATTATTTAATACGAGAGTGAGAGGGATAGTACGATACGAACTTCCATTTTTGGATTTCATAGTAGCCCCCCTGTTCTAGTGCTACGATGCAGATAGACACACTTCTGCCCCTTTGCATTAGGAGTTTAAAAGACTGTTCCGTCTTTTAAAATTCGAACGAACTGAATTCGTCCAAATAGCAAAAGGTCCGGAGAATCCTGAAAGTGATTTAAAAAAAAAACATACATCACATTTTGTATCACCCTATTTATCTACACACATATCATGAACCATCTACAATGCGGTCAAAATCCGGAAACTATGACCATCATAGTTAAGCATAGGTAAAGAGAAACTGGTTTGTTTGAACAAATTTCTTATCTGTGATAACGTTTCCTATTGCATAATAAAAACATCGATGACGAATCGATTACATTCAAACTTCAAACATCTCGCAAAATAAATGTGATTGGACCTCAATTCTAATATCAATAATAACGAAGCTTGCACGCACGATACTTGATATCGAATGATATGAAAGGAAGAGCCGCGTCTCTTGTCTCTGAAAAAAAAATTGCGTGATCTGCGTCAAAAAAGTTTCCATCTACCGCGGTTTTTTTATGGTTACTTTGTCTCGTTGCAAAGATTCGTTCATTTCTTTTATAATATAATATGTGTGAAGATAAAGCAGTTTAAGTTTATGATACTGTACATAATTATGTAACAGGCAAAACTACTAGGTAGCTTTCGCACGCCAATTATATGAAACTCCCAAAAATTAATTATTTCAGTAGCTCGTGACTACCTTAATTGTTATAGAGATGTTCACTTACGAATACGCGGTCTTCCACGGACAATTATCTAAGCAACAGCACTAGTAAAGCTCATGCGTAATAGCCTTAGTGTGCGTTGACTGACGGTACCGACAGCGACTAGACGCGTTTGTGTTACACACACATAGAGACGTGTTAGGGGCTGTTCATTTGTTAAGTTTGTATGTACGAACAAGACAATTTTTTAGATGGGGGTGGAAGCGGTCCAGATTGTTTTTACGGAATATCAGGGCTTGAAACGGTTACAAAACACCGGTTTACCTGTAAAGATTTAATACAGTTTTTTTTCAATACTGGTACTTGATGAAATTACTGGGAATACCGGTACTAAAATCGTACATACGTGCTGGTATTTTCGGTGCTACGTAAGACAACAAAGTAAGCAAAAATTACTTTTTCATCGTTTTTGGTTCATTTATATTGTCTTATATATAAAGACGTGGGGGTCATAGTACTTAACATTGTCTTAGGTATATATAACAAATGAGCAGCGTCTTATACAGTCATTTTTTTACACTACTTGATAGAATGTGAGTACGCGTCATCGTGAGCGAACAGGTCATTTATAATGCTAGAATATTATAATAATTATAAATAGTAATATTTTTGGTATATTCGGAGCGACATAAGGCTGGTGATACATCTTATTTTAATCTATATTTATATTCCATTCGTAGACAAATTTGGCTGTTGGTTAAAATTGACCTCGTTTTTGTTACAACGAATGGAGCATAGATGAAAGAAAAATATAAAATAAAGGCTGTAAAATATATTAAGCTGAGAGATGCAACTCAACGCCGTTAGGTATATATATTTTTTGTAAATAGATTTCTTTGTGATTATTATATGTATTAGTGAGGATATTTAAAAAAACTAAGAATAAAATAATTAAATTTCGGGTAGTGGCGTCGGCTATTGCAACAATTGATCAAGGTAGCTTTCGTTTTCGGCTGTCATATCAACCAATTGATTATTTTATCGATTGTACAGACCTATAACATGGATAGCATGTTATCATAGCGATAGACCATCAATTTGGACCTCCTTAAACTCTGGTCTACGAAAGTAATGCAAAACATTATCCAAATTGTAAATTTAGTAGGACAAATGCTATTTACAAACTGACTACCTACAGGGTTTTAAGTAGTAACTTTTTTTTGTTTGAAGTCCGTTATATCTGTTAAGGGAAATAAACTGTTGCTTTACACTAATTGTTATCTTTCCGATGAATTTGTCATTTTAAACAACAGCAGTAAAACTAGGACTGGAAACCGAAGCTCAGTTCAGTTTAACTTCAAAATAAGGATATCAAATAATTTATAAATGCTAGCAATCCATTTGCTTTTATTTTATTTCATACATACATTGTACTCCTATTTTTTATACGATGTCGGTACTACGATACGTACCCTGGTAGGCCGCTCATGTTGGGCAAACCATTATCCAAATAAAGTCATATTTATATCGAGGTCTGTTTAAAGATCTATCGGTCTTAATATTTTTATTGTTTTCTTTCGTGCGACCCAGATTAAGCGTATGCTTAAATTTTGGTCTAGCACGCTAGGTTTTGTCTAGGAGATCAAACAAACCCTATCTATGCAATATCTTTTTCTACTTCTATAATCACTAATCCATAAAAGTTTTCTTCTATAATATTTACGGAGCCTTCAGTGAACGTATGTTATAAAACATAACGCACTCCCAGACCAACACCGCATCAACTCAAAATAATACACCATTTTAATTTAGACCTTCCGGAAATTTGATTTAAGTCAAAATCCTTGAAAGTACCAAATCTGGTAGCTGAAGTTTGTTTACATTTAGCTAAATACCTATCCAAACCAAGTATGGTTACGATATGATTATCTACTATTGATTCAATGGCTGGTTTGAAATTCATTGTTTTGTATTTATGATTGTATTAACTTGGTGAAACACAGCCTTAAAGTTCAAAGTGCAATGTGTTATTACTGTCTTATTGAACTAACCGATTGTAACGTTCGCAAATGCCATTAGTTTTAGGTACTAGGGTAGCATTTTCATCACATTGGCATTCTTTTTATAGCAGGCTAAACACAAAGGGCATAGAGGATATGTCTCGCCATCGCATTTAGCGTCTCTTTCTACCTGCATCCTATACCGTTTGACTGAAAGAAATGCTAAATGCGATTGTGATTGCTTTAAAAAATGTCCTCTGATCAACGCAAGCCGGCGGTATAGTTGCTACTAAATTAACACTAAATATAAATTAAATTAATAATTATAATAAATGTGACTAGCTTTTTTTTCGATGTGTAATCCGCCCGTGTGTTTTCCGTCACACCCTGTTATTTTGAATGCATTTATTTGTGTAAAATAAAGTATTGTAAGCTAATTTATTTAAACTCGCAAAATTGTTTACTATTATAGTAGTTATGAGGGTCGTGCAATCAGAATCTGCTATTTTTTATAGCCAACAGTCTTATAGGTAAAATACTTTTGGCCCTTTTTGTATGTAGCACAGTGTACGTACATAACTGGCCTTATACTACTAATTCCGATTTTCAAAGTTCGTCTTGTGCCGTCCCGCTCAGACTTATAGTGTATAACAGGAGAGTGAAAGGGACGGTAAGGCACGTACTTCGAATTTCGGAGTAGCCCTCCTGATCCGAACTTAAGTAATTTTTACTTATTTGGAACTTCAACTTGTCTATGTACGTTTTACTAAATACTGCATGCTAAAGGGGTATTTTGTAAGTTTTTGCCAATACTCGTTACCAATTGGCATAGAATGATGTCTGGTATACTTAGTAAGTTTGATGAACTAATAAATTTCAAGTCAAAACCGTTTATAACATCGAAGGTACAGCAATATTCGGCTGTGTTTTTTTTGTATATAAGTTCGTGTTTGCATTTTTCTTGGCCGTTACGTGACGTTATTAAAATTTAATACATTAAATATCAGCTGTCATTTAAATGTGATCTTGATGTCTCTGAGGACTTAACTTCGTTGTGCAATAACAAAAAAAAAACTAGTAACTAATAACTTTAAGGGGCTGTTGCACCATCCTTTGATTAGTGTTAACCGACGGTTAAATGTGATGCCGCCTCCGTCTATTCGAACAAAACAAATAGAGACGGCATCACATTTAACCGTCAGTTAACACTAATCAATGGATGGTGAAACAGCCCCTAAAAGGTGGTTTCCAGAGTTGGCAAGGTGTAGTTCCGTAATTTGAAATTAATTTGTTTAATAATTATTTACAGCAGTGGCGTAGCGTCAGATATTTTCGTGGTAAAGCCTAAGCAAAGATCGCATATATCTTTCATAAATCATGTATGTCCTGTAGTCCTATTTTGTAAATATTGGGCAAGCCTATGAGAATAGGGTTCTATGGACACTTCGCCACTGTTCCAGCCACATTGTGGCCGTATTGTCTAAAGCTCGCTCACATTCGCCTTATAAGGCCCCAGCTTAGAAATATATCGTAAGTTTCAATTCTTTTGCACGACCCATGCTATTCCTTCATGAAATTCATGAATGAACTACAGAGCGTGTGTGAGTTTTTTTTTGTAAAAAAAAACATCTTGAGTGCGTTCAAGTAAAAGCGTCTAACAGAACTGTTTCTTGTCGATAGCGTCCATTTTATTACAAGAAGTGTCAATTGGGCAGTTACCTGGAAAAAATATTGTAATTTCGTCACTACTTTGAAAAAGTCTCGTATCTAAAATTAATGTCAACAAAATTGAACCTTGACGTAATGTACATAAAGTCCACTCAGGAAAATTATCTATTTTTAGGTACTAGTTTTTTTTTAAGTAGTGAAGATTTGTCGGTCAGTTAGATTATCAGAAAACATAGGACACTTATTTTTACTTTTGTCAGTTAAACAAACCAAAGTTCGGGAAGTGGCGTCACATAGGGCCATTCTTGTTAGCACAGCGTGATGTCGCGGATCCTCGCGAATTTTAATGAAAGCTACGAATAAATAATAAGTCAGGAATTGTAACTGCGTTATAATATAAAAATGGCCTTCCGTGTCCTAGTAGGCGGGGCTTAAAAGCGTGTCCTGCGCGTCATTTGACTGACATCCGACATTGAACGCGGGCAAACCAATCCCTGCTTTTTTTCTGAATTCTAACCAATCAACAAGCACGCCTATTTGCAACCTCGAAAATGATTCGTTTTTGAATTATAAGTCGTTTTTGGTTTAAAGTAGGTATGGCCACTTTTTGTGTGGAATTTGTTCTAAGTTACGCTTCCTGACATTTATTCGTAGACTGAAAATTCATAATGTAATGTTTAATTGAGAAAAAAAAAATAAGTGTAGTATTTTTGATACCTATTTTAATTGACGGACTACTTGGGATTTTTCACGGCACTAACCTAGTCTTTTGGCATTGGTTTTGGCGCGAAAGCGTTCGAGACGTGTTGTTGTAAAACTTGCACTGGATGCACTGAAATAAATAGAACGAACAGGCGTCGGGTTGGTTCTTTCAGTTTTATTTTTATAGAATTATATTGGGACGAAGTTCTCAATGGAAAGTGAATGGTTGCATTTGTTTAAGAATGCATAGATTTCTTTTTCATTTGATAAACATATTTAAATAAAATAAAATACTATTGTGAACGCGTCGGCGAGCGCAGTTAACTATAATTACTTTAAAAGTTGATGATGAATATATATATTTAAATGTAAAAGAACGTATATTAATATACTAAGTTTGTGATGTGATTTTGAACGAAGTCAGTACAAGTAATTTGAATTTTTCAAAAGAATCATGTAATCCTTGCTTTAGTCGTTGGGATGCGTTTTGTGTTAGATTAAACTAAGTAATTAGTGTATTCTATAGTGGAGTTTGATTTAGGAAAATGGACCCTATACACTAGAGGTTAGCGTCCAGTTTGGGCCTCCAGGCGCAGTTAGGACTGCATTTTCCTAGAGCTTTTGTTGCATGGACAGATTGTTTTCATTCTTGAGGAAATAAAAGTTTTTATGGTACAACTGTATTTGATTTTGATCCTTTTTATTACCCGAGTGCCCGAAGGAGAATTATGTTTTTCCAGCGTACAGTCGCCACCAGATATTTAAGAGCGGCCAAGGTGTTCAAAAATATCGGCACACGCACTCTATTGTGTTTGTGTTTTAAAATCCTTTTTAGGGTTCCGGAGCCAAAATGGCAAAAACGGAACCCTTATAGTTTCGCCATGTCTGTCTGTCTGTCCGTCCGCGGCTTTGCTCAGGGACTATCAATGCTAGAAAGCTGTAATTTTGCACGGATATATATGTAAACTATGCCGACAAAATGGTACAATCTAAATTTTTAAAAATATTTTTTAGGGTACCTCCCATAGACGTAAAGTGGGGGTGATTTTTTTTTCCTCATCCAACCCTATAGTGTGGGGTATCGTTGGATAGGTCTTTTAAAACCATTAGGGGTTTGCTAAGACGATTTTTCGATTCAGTGATATGTTTGCGAAATATTCAACTTTAAAGTGCAAATTTTCATAAAAATCGAGCGTCCCCCCCTCTAAAATCTAAGGAAAAATTTGAAAAAATTTGGTATGATAGTAATTATATCAAACTTTCAAGGAAAACTATATTGGCAAGTTTGCTTGAGCATTTTTAGTACTTTATGGGGCTGTTTCACCATCCATTGATTAGTGTTAAGTGACGGTTAAATGTGATGCCGTCTCTATTTGTTTTGTTCGAATAGACGGAGACGGCATCACATTTAACCGACAGTTAACACTAATCAATGGATGGTGAAACAGCCCCTATGAGTAAATAGCAGCCTAAGGTATAAAATATACCTAAACTTGGAAGATTCCGTATAATTACGCAATCCTTCGAAAAATATTACTTAATTTTTTCGTAATGGCTACGGAACCCTATTTTGGGCGTGTCCGACACGCTCTTGGCCGGTTTTTTTATTGCGCCCAGTCTAAAAGTTACGACTGCAACATGAGCCAATTGACAAGATTTCATTTTTTACATCTGTTAATTACTACATGAATCGAAAGGGTTTTGCCTCCTGAACATGGGAAAATATTTATTATAATTGATTTCTCCATATTAAAAAAAATACAAAAAATTGAAAAAATATGTCCAAATTTGCCAACACTACCACAGAATAGATATGTTTCCTTTGCCTTTATCACCAGAAAAAGGAGCTGTCATAATTTTGATATTGTCTCTATGCAACGTCTACGTCAGATTTACGTGATCTTTTTTTAAGAGACTAGACAAAAGTAATGGATCTACTGTGTCGTAGTTTTGGAGTTATGTAGCCTTTTAGAATAAGCACATCTTAAAAAAATTGTAATAAATTAATTAATAGTTGTAGCGAAATTTTAAAAATATCAGCGTTTTTCTCTTTCCAAACAGAATACAGAGAACGAATCAAATTATAGTCTTAGAAATATGAAATCTTGTCAATTAAATATTTTAGCGAGGTTGCATACTATTTCGATAATTTAATTACTGCCCGTTTTGCTGTCAATGTGTGATTTTCTTCTTCTAAAAACGTCAAAGCGCAACTAAAAAAACAAATCATGGGTATAGAGTTAGAAATTTAGTAGAATTACTGACTTAGCAAAACAAAAATAAATTCAATCAACTTACTTAAAATGAAAAAAAAAAAAAAATTTTTGGTGCGTCTGAGGTTTTCAGTTATTTAATTAACACCTTGTATATCGTCACTAGTATGAGAATATCTCGTATCTAAAATCAATATGTCAACAAAATTTAACCTTGACGTAATGTTCATAAGGTCCACTCGGAAAAATTATCTACTTTGAGATACGAGTTTTTTTTAAAGTAGTGACGATATGTATGTATGTCTGTCCGTTGTCTAGCACCCATATAGTACAGTCGCCATCAGATATTTCGGAGCGTCCAAGGTGGTCAAAAATATAGGCACATGCACTCTAATACGAGTATTAAGGTATTAAAGATAAATTATACTTACCTGCCTCTAGCAAGATCAAATGTCTTTAAACGAAATTTTTAAGCATCTTATTACTAAGTGGCTTCTTGAGAAATGTTATTATTCCGTTCGGGAGTTTCTCGACGACGATTTTAAGTGATATTTATTAATTGTAATTTATAATTGGCATCAAGAATTAATTGTATAAAAATCTTTGACATAATAATGATAGTTACATAATTTAAATAATTCAACCCGCAATGAAATATTAATTGGTTAGAAAATTTAATTGGTTTTTAATATCTTAAGTATAAAAATATTGCATGCCTAATGTAGATAGAACATAAAGCACATCCTGATTCGCGAAGAACTGTATAATTTGTATCACTGTGTTCTGGCAATAAATGACTTTGACTTTGACTATTAGAGTTCATGTATCGATATTTTTGATCACCTTGGTCGCTCCGAAATATTTGATGGCAACTATACCTACAAGCTTTGCTCAGTTTGGGGTTAGGACAATAGGTGTAATTTGTCCTCTAGATATTTTATTAAAATTAAATACCGGAGCCCCCAGAAACCAATAGGTATGTTGACTCCACCAATCAACTGACGTACTTTTTATGAGCTGTCAAAACACAATTCTCCCATAGAGTTAATGGAAATAGCAACATATGACGTCACTTGTTCGCCAGCTCAATCAACCTTTTATTTGTTTTAAAGCAACATAAAATCTAATTTTGCAGTTAATCGAAAATTAATCTGGTTTTCAGGGCTAAAATAAAGCGTTTTTATACTGGAGTCGTGTCTTCGAATTATTTTTTAACGGTGTCAACATCCCTATTGCTAGGCTAAGTCACCAGAAACAACTTCCTTGAAATACTATAATGTGGTCCAATGAATCATAGCAGTGACTCACTACCACCCCTTCAATACGCACCCCAGCGAAACAGCGCAGTAAATGAGAACGTATTATAAACAACGTAGTTTTTATTTACTTTGTCTATGCGCTGACCCATATTTTTAATCCATTTTTAGTCTTCCTTAGTCCTACACGAATACACTACACTATTTTGAACATGAAACTACCGTGAGACTCACTCATATTAAATATAATGACCCGGATAACTCACGTCTTAAATCGAGTTTAGCTCGACATGTTTCGGGCTAATCCGTAGCCCTTCGTCTTCGGAGCAACGCGACTCAGCGGCTGCTGCAACACGCGCACTGCCCGCCCGAAACATGTCGAGCTAAACTCGATTTAAGACGTGAGTTATCCGGGTCATTATATTTAATATACACTACACTACTTAAGTTTTTCACATACCGGGTGTGGCCTGTAATACGAGCAAATAATTAGGTAAAACATAGATCATACTCGTCAAACTAAACGACATTAGCAGCGAATTTATAAAAATAATGGATTTTTTTGATTTTCCCTTTTTGATACAAATTAAATAGTTTCATCAATGTACGCCATCCTAAAGCCCAATTGACGTCGTCTGTCACGCTACAATCATCAAATATTTTGCTTTACATTACTGCTTCGAATAAACTTTAAAGTGTAAGTACTTAATAAAAAACAAACTAATTAAGTATTTTTGAAAGTCGCTGAACCAATGTTGTTCAGTTTGACGAGTACAATCTGTTTTAAATATTTGCTCGTATTACAGGCCACACCCGGTATACCCAATAAGAGCTGTATTTCTACCTTACCACTACTTGCTTGTAATGTAGACACCATTTTTACCACTTTATAAGCAATATTCAGAGATGTTAATTTAAAATCACCCGCCAGGTAAATAGTTTGGCTACCCCAAATAAGGAACACAGCTAGAATAAATGTTCATCGACGAAAATGACTGTTTATAAACAAGAAGATAACATCATCTGTCAGTCACGCAGCCCCATACAACTAATTATAACGCCATGGGTCCAAGTATCTGTTATGGAGAAGGGTAGCATCATTTGATAATTCCCAGGGTAAAAAAATATTCCATTCAGTCCCTCAGTTCGATTATCAGCAAATATTGCACACGTAGATCCTTTTATTGTCAAACAAAAATCTAAAAGCTGAACTGTCCCGTGGAAAAAATTGAAAAAAGTCAGGATGGTAGTCAGTAGGTATATCAATACAAGGAAAACTATGACGGCTAAGTTTGCTTGAGAATTATTAGTAGTTTAAGAGTAAATAGCAGCCTAAGATATAAAATAAGTAGGTATACATAAACTTGGAAGATTCCGCACAAAATACGAAATCGTTAGAAAAAAAATAGTTGTTTTTTTCCTAATGGCTACGGAACCCTATCTTGGGCGTGTCCGACACGCTCTTGGCCGGTTTTATTTTGTGAGTTAGAATGCTCATTACGAGTGAATTCTTAAGTTTATCAACACCTCTCCAGACCCACCATAACCCAGGCACTACCCCTGGCACTAACTTAACCTACCTAATACCCGTAGCTACTACAGCACTACGGTGGTATGGTTCAGTCCCACCCTACCCCCAGGGGTATGATGGCTCTGTAGGGCTTTAGACGAACAAGTAACCAGACAAAACAGACCTCCAGAATTATTTATTCGCCATCCCTGCGCTACCTACGCTTCGCTGCAGTAGAGGTGTGGACTTCAACTTCGTATTCGAGCGTACCACCTTTAGCTTAAGGGGAACTTATCTAGACCTGAAATCGTAAGGCATTGTGCTGTTAAAAACAACACCTGAAATATATTAAGTTTAATGAACATGCAAATAAGCCCTGTGCCCGGCGCACGTACTTCGCGATCGTAGAAAATAACACAAATCTGAATTAAGTAAGCTATACTCCGGCTTATGTTATAGTTACTTTTATTTTAGATATAAGTATGTAGTTTCTTGCCTGATCATATAATATATAAATATATTTTATTCTGTTTTTAGTATTTGTTGTTATAGCGGCCACAGTAATACATAATCTGTGAATAACTACTTATTACCAGTCAAGAGATAGAGCCCTGTGACAGACAGACAGCGGAGTCTCAGTAATAGGGTTACGTAGGCACACTTTGGGTACGGAACCCAAAAAAAATTACAAAGGTGAATATCGTCAATGTTCGGGAGTGGGGGGTCGTGACGTCATTCCATTTTCTGAGAAAAAAACCAATTTGAAAATATTCTTGACAACCTTTGTGCACTCTGCAGCACTCTACACTGTTTATTTTAGTATTAGAAAGAAGGTAAGCGATCTTGGCGTGTCTTTTTATTGAAAAAACACTTTTGAAAAATACTTAAGTAACAACCAAATGATTTGAAACAAGTAGCATGTTACCCTATTAATTCTTTTATCACTATCCCGCGGGAACTATGCAATTTTCCGGGATAAAAACTATCCTAGGATAGATGTCCTTCCCCGGGACTCAAACTATTTTTATACCCATTTCATCTAAATCGGTTAAGCGGTTTAGACGTGAAGAGGTAACAAACAAACAAACAGACACACTAACAAACTTTTACAATATAATATTAGCGGGATTATACCATTGCAAGATTATTACATATGTGCAAGTTGCGGAAATTTCCGAAAAAAAAGAAATTGTCCTCTGGAATTTCTGGAAATTTTCACAAGAAATACAGGAAGTTTTAATTTAAGAAACGGAAAGTTTCAACCCACATACAAAATTGTGGAGAGTTTCTGAAATTTTCCTATATGCAAAATTCCGCAATTTTGGAAAGTTTCCTTTGGCGCATCTCTAGTCAAGATTGTGTACCTACTTGATGCCAAAATAAACGAAGCATACCTACATAATAAACTGTACTGTACGTAACATATGTCGGTCTGGATACCTCCTCATCTACAGAAAGAATATCCGTTTTTCCGCCTCGAAAATGCCGACATTTTCCCATTTTTCCTTTTTATTAAATCCCCCTTGGATCGTTTTAACTCACAAAGCGAGAAACACTCCAAATATCACAAGACCTACCTAATGGTAATTGCAAATGCAGGGGGGGGCTACTACGGAAAAAAAAACGAAGATCGAAGTTGGTGTCGTACCGTCCCTCTCGCTCTTATTAAATACTATAAGCGTCAGTGGGACGGCAACATACGAAGTTCGAATTTTGCAATTCGTAGTATATAGAGCCAGACCCTCAATTTCGAATCTACCTCGAGTCTCCAATTTAAAAGCTCGTTTAGTTTAATCAAAGCTCAAAGTCGAAAGAGTTCGTTTCTGGACTTATACCGTTATAATTATTGATACAAATTATAATGAAAAGAGTTTTAATGAACTTCGATATGCAGTCGGGGGCAGTTTCGTGGACTGACTAATTTATAAAGAACTCTGTTTAACTTGATCGCAGTTGACAACGTAGGCCTATGACACTGGACGTGCCGTATCGATGTAAGTTTAAATTTTAAACAAATGTAATTTTAACCTTATTTCTGTAGGTGTTAAGTTGATGTTGGAATTGTAGACCGGTTCACCTTTTTGGGTGTGTTTTGTAAGCAGACACCCTCAAGTTTATGCGTGGATAGCTTAATATGGATTAAATATTGAGTTACAAGTTTTCCTACGGTCTTTGAGAATAGCCTCTTGTAGTTTCGGGTCATCGAACTATGGGTATAATCCTACTAATATTATAAATAGGTCAACCAACTTTAAAATGGTGTTTCTATCCCGTTACTCCGGATTAAAAATTGTTTGCCACATTAACTACAACATGCTTAGGATTTGAGCCATGGAAAATTGGCTTTTGAATTGAACAACTATTGACATGTGGTGGATTTGTACTCTTTTTGTACCCCATGATTACATACTTTTTATCAGGAAACATTGCCATGGCAGGCAAAGCTATACTTAAAAATTGACCCAAATGTCAATGTGTGTGTGTGGTTCGTGTGTGGTTGTTACGGTTCACTATTGTTTCGCGACTTTTAATTTCGCAACTGTTTAATATTTCTGAAAATGGAAATATTTCAGGATTTTTACAAAACCAACCTAACCTAAAGGGTTCTACACGATGACCCTGAAATAAATCCTGAAATATTTACAGTTTTAGAGTTTGCCAAATGAAAAGTTAAGAAATAAATCATGCCAAACGTTAGTTGCGAAATGAAAGGATACCAGTTGTTCCTCTTTCACCATAAAACGGCTGGATATAGATATATAGATATGTATGGCTGGATATAGTTATGTAGATAGATAACTGGATCTCTAAATAAACACTTAGGCTAGTTTTTATTCTGAAATTCACACAGTATACTTAAAAAAATATATAAATATCACAGATGCTTCTGATGCAATGTTAAATTAATGGAGATCATAATCTTTATGGATTTCCTACGGTTTTTTTAAATCCCGAAACTTTCATTTAAATGATAGTTAAAAGTTAAAATAAATGATTTAATTTTACTGACTTCATAAATAGTACTGTCAAGAACTAATTCATGAGCCATCACGGACCCATTTCACAGTAAACGTCATAGTGACATCGCTTTAATTAGGTGACCCTACCTATGTAATTGTAAATATACGATAATGATGTATACTATAAGCTAAAAAAAATATAGGGATTTCAAATAAAAGCTTAACATTTTCTGTTCCATTGGCTGCGTTTTTTCCTTTCACTATTAAAACAATAAAATTGAACATGCACATCCATACTATTCTTTCGTTGGACACCTGGAGCGGTGCTCACCTCGCGTATGTACATTCCTTATACAACCCTCAGTGTGACCGCTCGCTTGCTGGCGCGGTACTTACGGGAGTTTAGGTAAGTGATTAATTAAATGAATAATTTAATTTTAGTTTTTTTTAATCAAAATTATGGACAATTGTTAATTGTGAAAAAAAAACCGATTGTTTATAAAATGTTACAAGCTTGACTCAAATAGTAGAGCCTTTTTTTTACAAAAAAAATATAAATAATAATAGTTTAGCTGACGTATATTTTTTTGTAAGATGTAATAAGAGCATACGTATTTTTTTTGTTACACAATTGTGGATAAATTACTAAATTTTATTTGACTTTTTTATTCAAATGGATAGATACGTTTGCACATAACTCACACTACGTACTTAGGTTTCAATTTACTATTTTCTTCTTTACTTACTACTATGGTACTTAATTTCTGCAATGCGATTGTTTTTAGTTTGAGCTTTGTTTATTCAGAATGATGTGTTTTCCCACTTCTTTTACCAGTTTTATCCAAAATCTTTAATTTAATATGTGATTAATTGGTTAACCCTTTAACTGACAAAACGCATACGATTATATTGTATGATTAATATTGATTAATGAGGACTGAGGACTAAAAGACGGGAAATATCGCTAGATGGCGTTAGTATCGTGGGGTTTTGACGTTACGGTCTTGCTTGCAATTGGCTCATTTAGTTTTTAGCCAATTGCAAGCAAGAAGTTCACGTCAAAAAATCCTCACGATACTAACGCCATCTAGCGATATTTTACCTGTCTTTTAGCCCTCATTAGACTATTTACCTTTTGTATATTTTTAGGGCTACGACAAAGAAGTTATAAATTTTGTAAACTTTTAATATGTACATTAGTTGATCCATAGAATATAGTAATTCCTAATAAATCTTTAACTAGGGCACCCCCCCACCCCCCACTCCCCACAACTATCGCCGCAGAATCGGCTTTCAGCCAATCAGAAAAGTTGTATGTCCACGTAAGGAGAATGACATTATAATTTATACTAAAAACTAGTTTCTAGATGAAAATAAAAATAAATTTAGTAGTGGCCACCGTGACATTGTGCCGGGGAAGGACATAGGAAGGATAGTTTTTCTTTCGGAAAATTGTATAAGTTACCGCGGGAGAGCGAAAAACGAATTCTACGCTCGCGGGCAACAGCTAGTAGGGTACTCCATAAATTCAAAGCTTCTCTCAAAATATATTAATCGATCCCCCTGCCACTTTTAACCCCAATAAACACCCAAATTTTTACAACATCCGACGATTTCATTAAAAGAAAACGCTAAAACGAATCCAATCGTATAATAGCTCAATTGTATGACTCATTTCAAAAACTTGCTTTACACTTGAACTTTGTCTGAAGGGGTTAAAAGTTCTTTTACAGTGCTTTCATCGTATAGTGTGGAGGGTGCGTCGCGTGCGGTGTGCACAATGCATTTTTCCAAAGCCAGCGTAACTTGAGTCCCACGCCCCCTCACTCCTGCACTAATTTGATTAGATCGCGTTGAAAACTAAAGTTAGGAGGTGTCAAGATAAGCTGGCTACGCTGGAATGTTTTTGTTTCTATGAATCATGGAGTTGTAAACTCAGACATATGCGACTAGTGTACCGCGGCTTCGCTTGCATCATTAGAACTGGCAGTTGAATTGAAATTACGGGATCTTAAGTACCTTCTACCAATATAAGAACGATATAGTGCAACAAAAATAGCCGTGGTGGCCTAGTGGTTTGACCTATCGCCTCTCAAGCAGAGGATCGTGGGTTCAAACCCCGGCTCGCACCTCTGAGTTTTTCCAAATTCATGTGCGGAATTACATTTGAAATTACCACGAGCTATGCGGTGAAGGGAAACATCGTGAGGAAACCTGCACAAACCTGCGAAGCAATTCAATGGTGCGTGTGAAGTTCCCAATCCGCACTGGGCCGCGTGGAACTATGGCCAAGCCCTCTTGTTCTGAGAGG
Source organism: Choristoneura fumiferana (assembly GCF_025370935.1). Taxonomy (NCBI): domain Eukaryota; kingdom Metazoa; phylum Arthropoda; class Insecta; order Lepidoptera; family Tortricidae; genus Choristoneura; species Choristoneura fumiferana. The sequence continues at coordinate 42,160,241 of NC_133472.1, read as the reverse complement.
AGGCCTGTGCCCAGCAGTGGGACGTATATAGGCTGGATGATGAGTGCAACAAAAATACAAACTCAAACATGGATGCACAGAAAACCCAGAAAAGAGACCAGCGCTGGGAATCGAGCCCAGGTCCTCAGCATGCGTGCTATACCCCTACACCACCACTGGTCAGGAGTCTAGACATAAATTTCTCCCATGGGCATTTTCGCAAGAAGAGATTCACTCAAAATTTGGCCTGCATTCAAAAAGTAAATTTCAAACAAGAGTGCAACATTTTGATGTTATATATGTGCAAGTTTTGTTCCATTTTTCATATAATATTATAAAAGAACAGATTTAAAGTAAGAGTTTCTTAGGATTTTTTGTATAAATTTATATTTTTTGGTGCGGCTACCCCTAGTTTTCGACTTGTCCTACCCTGATCGACGTTCTATCGACATCTTTATGTTGTACTCGTAATACAGAGGTGTGTTTCTTCATACCATAAGAAATAAAATTGTACTGCATTAAATAATACTATATTTCAGCCTGCTTTTTTCTTAGTCACTTAAGCACGTAGACAGACTTAGCAGTTGAGGTTTGGAGATGTAACATGCGTTAATCCGGTCATTCTCAATTTATCCTTAATATTTGCTGGTTTATTCTTAATTTTTGCAGGTGTTAGGACCTTGTGCAAGGTCCGCCCGGATTGCTACCACCATCTTGCTCGCTAATCCTCCCGTGAAGCAGCAGTGCGTGTGTTGTGTTTCGGCGTGGAGAGTAAGACAGCCGGTGAAATTACTGGCACGTGAGGTATCCCATCTTAGGCCTCTAGGTTGGCAACGCATCTGCAATACCTTTGGTGTTGCAGACTTTTATGGGCGGTGGTGATCTCTTACCATCAGGAGACCCACTTGCTCGTTTGCCATCCAGTCAAATAAATAAAAAAAAAATATCGTGCGCCTGTCTAATTAGCGAAGGTACCGCTTTTATTTCATGCAAAAGCGACTCGGCACTGAGGCTGAGGCACATCTAGAAAAAGGATGGCTGCCATTTTATCTGTGCACTCAAGTCTAAATTTAGCGTGTCACAAGTTCGGGAAAAAGGCGATACGGTACTTAATTAGACAGGTGCTAATAAAATGCTAATGGCCGAATCCTGCAGGGCTACACTAAATTCGAAAATCGCAGTTCGTGTCGTTCGGTTCCTCCGACACATACTATTTAATACGAGAGCGAGAGGGGGTTAGGTACGATACGAACTTCGATTTTCGAACTTCGGAGTAGGCCCTCTGCTTCTGTGAGAATATACGAAATAAAAAATAGACTGCGAATTATTTCGGAGATCCAACTATCTGCTTCAAAAATTCGCCTAACCGATTTAGCGTAAGGAAGTGCCAAATACACTTACAAAATTACGTAATTAAAATATTACAAGGTATAACTTATATCTAGGTTAATAAGATTGTTTTTATTATTTCAGAATTCACAATGCTTCAATACGGCATTTTATTCGGCGTTATTTTTATGCAGCCAGTGCTCTCTATGGAAACAGGTACGATACTTTTCATTGCTTATCAAATATCATGATCATCATTCGCCGGAAAATGTCCTCTGTGGAACAAAGGCCCCTTTGGAAAACCACTGCGAACGACAACTCGCCACTTGAATTTTGAAAACGGAATCTACAGAAGGGTCGGAATCAGCATTTTAAGGCACAATTATAATGAGGATATTTTGTGAAAGGGGTTGTCTGCGTATGACATCTTATGCACTTAAACCCTTTAAAAACTGACCAAGAGATTGTCGGACACCCCCAGAAAAGGGTTTCCTAACCGTTACGAAAATATGAAGTGATTGGTGTCTGTGGATTTTGTATTTTGTACGGAAATTGTAGGTATATTTTATAAGTTAATCTGTTGCCCGCGACGCGACTACACTGACCGCGTAGAAGTCGGTCAAGCCGTTTCGAAGGAGTTTGGTCATAAACATTTTTGATCCGAGCATTTTATATACATACATATTAGATAGATATTGCTGTTTACTACTAATAATTTTCAAGCAAACTTAGCAGTAATAGTTTTTATCATGCAAACCAACTGTTTACCTAGCTTTTAGAACGGAGAGGGTAAATATTTCGCAAACGAATCACGTGTCAAAAATCGTCTTTTCAACTCCAATGATTTTAAAAGGCCCATTCACAGTAAATATCAACCGATACCCATGACACAGGCTGGCCCCACACTACAAGATTCGATGAGAAATATTTCGGCACCCGCAAAACCCGAATTTAAATCATAAAAAGGTACATCTATAGATATCTAGATATCGCCGCCGAATATCGCCGAAATATCGAGCTATACTTAGAGCTTCTCTAAAATCAAGGTACGCGGAACAAAACCCTAATTTAAATATAGTCTGAAACATTGTATGTACCTTTGTACCTCTATGGGAGGAATGCTAAGTTTTTTTTTTTGTACATTTAATTTTACCGCTAAAGCAATTCAATGGTGTATGTAAAGTTCCCAATCCGCACCGGGGCCGCGTGGGAATTACGGCCCAAGCATTATGTGAGGAGTCTGTGCCCAACAGTGGGATGCCATGATGATGATGAACCCCCAGTGGCGTAGCGTGGGTGTCAGCCACCCGGGGCGGAAGAAAATTTTGCCGCCCTCTGGTTTAGGTTTTAAAAAACTATAGTTCCTATACAAGATGTCTATGTGATGGTACCATTCAATTATAGAAAAGGGATTCCCCGATTTTGTCACAGTATAAGTAATGGACAAATTTCGTGCTCATCCTAAACGGTCCGAATTGTAAATGCGAAAAAATTGTTAAATGTATTATTATCTACGTTGATATACATATTCAGTATTATTTATTATGGAATTTGCCACCCGGGGCGGACCGCCCCCCCTCCGCACCCACAAAACACCCACTGTGAACACTGTGAACCCCTAAAAGAAGTTGCTATACCCTGCTATACCCCCTGTTTACAGAGGTGGTGGTACTCCGAGCGGTGAGAGGACAAGACGCTCGGCTCCCCTGCGGTCAGGGCAAGGTGTTCCTCGATGGACCTGACGCCTACGTACTTTGGCTCAAGAACGACCGGGAGTTTCTTTACCGGTTCCCCAACGAAGAGACCGAGCGGCGGTAAGTTGCGCACGAGCGGCGGGGCTTGTTCGTATCGTACCGTCCCTCTCACTCTCGTATTAAATAATATAGCGTGAGCGGGACGGCATGATACGTTGATCGAATTTTGCACATCGTAGCAAAGGGTCAGTGTAACTACAGATGTGCGAGTTGCGGAAAGTTTCCAAAAAAGGTCTCGGAAATTTCTGGAAATTTTCACAAGATGTATAGGAAGTATAAATTTAAGAAACGGAAAGTTTTGAGAATATTGTGAGAATTGTGAGATGTTTCCGAAATTATTACTATATGAAAAAACTCCGCAATTTTGGAAAGTTTCCTTTGGAACATCAGCACTGGTAACTAGATTTTCTTTACCTGCGGCTTCGCATAGTAAAGTCACTAGGTCCGCCAGTTGAATTGAAATTCCGGAATTTTACTAAACCCAAATGGTACTTAATGAAAATTTGGGAATCCCCAAAAATTACATCATGGTCTTTATTGACATTGCATTATAAACAACAGTCCCAAATATCATGACTTAAACCCAGCGGATGAGATTTCAAAATTGTATCCCGATTCCGTGAGAATATCGGGATAAAACATAGCCTATGTGTTATTCCAGACGTCCAGTTATCTACGTACCAAGTTTCATCTATATCCGTCCAGCCGTTTTAGTGTGAAAGAGCAACAAGCATACAGACAGACACACCATAAACTTTCGCATTTATAAATATTAGTAACTAGTGCTTACTCGCGGCTTCGCACACGTAGATTCCGCAGCTGAATTGAAATTTCGGGATTTTTCTAAATTCCCGTGGGAATTCCCGAAAATTAAATCGTGGTTTCTATTGACGTTACATTAAAAACAATAATGCCTAATTTCATAACTCTAAGCCCAGCGGTTGTTATTTTGTGATTTTATCCCTATCCCGTGGGAATATCTGAATAAAAAGTAGTCGTTCCAGCGTGAAGGAGTAACAAACATACTCGCTCACTCACTCACCACAAACTTTCGAATTTATAATATTAGTAGGATAAACGTCAACAGGTCACTGACCCTGGACCAGGTGTTTGGCACGACGTGCGTCGCGGGCGCATGCCACGACGACACCTCGCTGCTCCTGAAGCGAGTGAGCGACAGGGACGGAGGTATATACCGCTGCCGGGTGCACTACCAAGCCTCGCCGTCGGTCGACTACGTCATTGAGATTCGTTTGGTTGGTGAGTTAAAATCAAAACAAAAAAAGTACGTAATTTAATGTCAAAAAATGAGCAAAAGGGCTTTAATATCTGACACAACGGAGCGTCCAAAAATATCTGACACTTCCTACTGGCCCTATAGAAATAGAGTATCTGATATTTATAGCTTTTTCGTGACACATATGGGTGCTGGGCTGGTGACTGTAGAGAAAGTAAATTAAATTGTGACTACATATTTACCCCCTTATTCATAAAACTTAACAAGCCTATGTTAACTAACAAATGCTTTGTCCCTTCTAACAAATACAAATGTCGAAGTGACAGATAAGGACAAACGAATTTTAGCGGCATTTTAACTAAAATAGGTTTGATTGTCGTTTATGAATAAGGGGGTTAATATTTATACAAGATGCTAATTAAATAAGTGAAAACCTGAAAGTACTTTGTAGGATTTATAACGCTTTAGTTATTGTAAAAAAATATTTTAGGTACTGTACCGTGTCTAAAAGTGTACAAGTAAATGCGACATATTGCCAATCACATTGGTAGCGAGGTTGCATTTATTTGGACAAGCAACCTTAGCATAATGAATCGTGCCTGCTGGTTTTCCCACGATATTTTTCTTCATCGTAAGTCATGGTAAATTTCAAATAGTCGCCCATAAATCCCGAATTTTTTTGAGATTTTCCGAACCGGTGTGGTAGAATTAATGACATTCATAAGAGTTTGTTAATAAGCCTAAATTGAATAAAGATATTTCAACTGGAACTTTAACTTTGAGGTGCGGGCTTGAATTTAAGACCCTCTGCTCGTGCGGGCATAGGCCTAACCACTAGACTACTATATCTCCTTTAACTCCTCATTCATATATTCCAGATTCTCCAGGATTGCCTCGAATCTACAACGACGCCGGCGAGCTGTTGAAAAGGGGCCACATCCAGCATCTTAGCCTCGGAGCTAACTTGACTTTGACCTGTGTGGTTGACGATGGTGAGCACAGCACCCCACGATGGACATAAGAATATTAAGGGTGTCACTATCTCCCGGTCCCGGACGCACAATACCGACCGACATCATATTTTATGACACGCCCATAGAAACTCTTGTCAGTTTGACACCAGTTTGTATGGGCGGGTACACGAAATATTGGGTCGGTATTGTCCGTGCTGGTAAATAGTGTCATTCAATATTAATTATCAATGAGGGTTTTCACAGAAGTGAAATATCGCTAGATGGCGTTAGTATCGTCAGGCCGTTTGACGTTTGCTCGTGATTGGTTAAATAACTAAATGAGCTAATTGCAAGCCAACGTCAAACGGAAGATAGATTAAGATACTAACGCCATCTAGCCATCAGCTGATTATTTCAAAAGACTTTTTTCTTAGGGCGGTTTTAGATTAGTTTGGTTTCAGATTATTTGCGCATATAAACTTTTTTATGGAAGTGTACACGCGCACGTACCGTACAGATGAAGTGAACAAAGTTGTGCTATCGTATTTTATCGGAAAAGTCCATATTAATCTTGCTATCTCAACTAGCTTACTGCAGCTAATTGAGGAAGCAAGATATAATACGGACTTTTAGTTGTTTTGGGTAAAGAATTAAAAAGAACAAATTTCTCTCTCACTGTCTTCAACTTCGACCACATTTCAGCCGATGTTTCGCACATTTGAATGTGTGCGACTTCAGTAATACTTGAGTCTCGAATTTTCACAACGGCCAATTTTCGCCGTTGAATTTAGAGGTGGTCGATATAGATACCTCCATTTTATTCCCGTACTTAGTTCACTGCCGTTTTCAAAACGTTTTATTTTTGAAGAAAATAACGGTTTTATTTTATTTCTTTCCCAAAAACATTAGGGACCTATAACCAGTTGTTTTGGGTGAAGAATTAGGAAGAATTGGAGGTTTAAATGTAAATAAAATGTATTAAGTAGTATAAATTATATCGTATAATCATTTGAATATTTTTACGAGAGTGACTGAAGTATTATAGTTATATTTTCAAAAGAAACCATAGACAATAATTCGAAAAACAAACTGCTTTTATGGGACAACAACATTTTTCCGACAAAAGACGATCGAAAAACGTTATCACTAGATCGATACAGATGCGGTATTATTTTTCCTATACGTGCAGAAAAATCGCTAGTCTGAAACCATCCTTCGAGGTTATTCAAGTCTTAGGTACGTAAAGCGCAAGCCACACAGAAGAGACGTGGGACGGGGGCGCGTCGTGGACGGGGCGGACACGGGGTGAGGGCGTCTCTTCTGTCGTCTTTGGATCGCGACGTTTCTACATGCACTTAGTATGAAAACTGATCTTAGCGACGCGCTCCCGTCCACATCTCTTCTGTGTGGCTAGCACCTAAGCCACACGGGGTGAGGGGAGGTACAGAACATTCTAAAAAAAATACATCCCCAATTACGGCATATTAGGCAAAGCTCAGCGCAGGGGGCGACACTAGCGCAAACCTCTATGACAACGTCAGTTCTCTTTATAATTTGTCGCCATGACAGATCATAATCAAAGATTACAGTATCATAGAAATCATAGAGGCGATAGAGCAATATTTCCGAAAATTTTATTGAAATAAAATACTCAAAAAGCTGTTTACGGTTTTGTGCTAGTGCTGCACTCTGACGGCAGAAAATTGCAGTAATATTCCCTATTATAAGACACCTTGGATAATTATTTTGCAGAGCAACCCGACACTTTAGTATTCTGGCGTCGCAACGGCGCGGTGGCGGAGCGCGCGCACGCCGCTAGCGGCTCGCTGCGTGCGACCGTGCGCGTGCGCAACGCGACGCGCGCCGAGCTTGACGCGCACTACGAGTGTCTCGCGCAGAACGCTGACGTCACCGAGCCGCTCAGCGCGAGCGTGCTGGTCACTATGTACCGTGAGTACCTAGATACAAGATAGGTACAGTCGCTATCAGATATTTCGGAGCGACCAAGGTGGTCATTAATATCGGCACATGCACTCTATTATTAAGTTATTCAAAGTCAAAGTCAAAATATCTTTATTCAATTTAAGCTATAACAAGCACTTATGAATGTCAAAAAAAATCTACCACCGGTTCGGAATAACCTCTGCTGAGAAGAATCCGGCAAGAAACTCAACGAGGTATATATATTTTTTTAACAGATTTACAATATTATTAAATGATATCTATACTATTAGATCGAAAATACATACTGAGACATGGATGCACCAAAAAACCAGAAAAAGAGACCAGCACTGGCAATCGAACCCAGGTCCTCCGCAATCCGTGCTGCGTGCTAACCCGTACACCACTGCTGGACAGGAATCTAGACACGCATTTCCTATGAATACATATCTCAGGTTGCTTATTTCTACTATGCTTCTTAAGCAGCAGCAGCTGCACTAGCGACATCTATGTTTTGTCGACAGACGTCACATTCTTTCGGAACTAACCGCTCACCCAGACAAGAGATGTCGCTACTAAGCAATCCGTGCTAATACCCGTAAAAGTAACAAATTTGGAGTTGAAATAAAAAATACAAAAAGACAAGATATTTTTGATCACCTTATAGCCGCTCCGAAATAATTGATGGAGACTGTACAAGGTTTGACAGCTTAAGGACTTTAAAGATTATCATCATCGTCATCATCATATCAGCTATAGGACGTCCACTGTTGGACATAGGCCTCCCTCATAGACCTCCAGTTGCCTCGGTTGGAAGCGGCTTGCATCCACCGTGAACCCGCGACTTTAACCAGGTCATCCGTCCATCTCGTTGGTGGGCGTCCTACGCTGCGCTTTCAGATCCTCGGTCTCCACTCGAGAACCTTTCGACCCCAACGACTATCTGTTCTCTGTGCTATATGGCCTGCCCATTGCCCTTGATCTTCTACGTATCTCCTCATTTCTGATTCGATTCCTTAGAGAAACCCCAAGCATAGCAGCTCTCTCCATAGCTCAATGAGCAATTCTGAGCCTATTTATAAGACCTATAGTGAAGCACCAGGTCTCGGATCCATATGTCATCACTGGATTAAAGATATAATAGTCATCAATTACTTATAGACAATGTCCCCCACCACTCAATTAAACTAAATCAGTTAATTTATGACTAAGTTAGTTGGCAAAACTTTACAGATATAGGTATACAAATTTTTGACGTCTTGGGAACGTATGTCAGATCATAAGATTTTGAGAGCACGGATCCGACCCTGACGTGGTCATTGTGGGCAAACAAGAGGGTTCTGGGGGAGAACTAACAAAAGTCCACTATTGCGGTCAAAATAAAACCAAATAGCTTTACAATAACCACCTGAGTCTAACGGGGAAATAAATCCCTGTGCCGAGTTTAGATCTGCAAGAAAAATCGTGCAAGTTGCATTACATTGCGGCTCTCGGTTGACCACTACAAACTCGTTGGCTTTACGGCCTCGCAATGTAATGCAACTTGCACTATCTTTCTTGCAAGTCTAAACTCGGCTTTAGAATCAGGCGGTTATTGTAAGATTTGCTGTCGACTAGTCATAATGTACTGATTCAGCTGAGTGCGACGCGTAATTTTAGTTAAGACAAGCTCTACTACTGCCGTGAATTCTCCAAGCCACAACCATTTAGCACCAAAACAAATGACTACCATACCTTTCTGATTCCGAAGCACCTCCTGTTCCAGTACCCCCCCTCAGCGTGGAGATCCGTCTGAACAATAACGTGGACTTCGAGGCGGGGCAGCCGCGCGTGGTCGACTGCGTGGTGGTAGGCTGCGTGCCACCCCCCTCCATCACCTGGCACCTCGGCGATACGCTGCTAAGGCCCAGCGTGCACAAGGTAATAAATAAGTTTCCCACAAGAACGTATATGTACGAGTACAGTGGAACAAAAAATCGCGTACCGAGGTGGAACGTTTTCATAATCAATTTCTATATGATTTATTTGGCAAATGTATGAGATGTTAGCATGATGTAAGTAGCACAACGGTACTTAATTCAATTTCTTTGACTGTCTATCCTATAGATGGTTTTATACTCGTACTTAAAAACGTCCCTTGATACCTACATTCAGCCACCAGAGGCTAGAGACATTTTGAAGCTTAAAATGTGGTAGCAACTCCTAGTGCCATCTAGTGAGCAAATATAGTAACTTCAACATCCTACGGCATTCAGCATAAAAATATCCCGTGTATTTTTTTGTAATAATTGTAATAATTTTGAACACCATACTCTTTGTCAGACATAGTGCATGTTAGCGGCCACTACAATACAAATATTCAACCTCGCTAAATTTACAATTAGTACAAATTCAATTTCAGTCGTTACAAATATTATTCGTTTTTCATTTAATCCCTCATAGCTAAACAATTATAAAACTACGATTCACTTTGTAGTAGCTTTGTCTAAATAAGCGAAGCCTGGTATAGGGTAGCTTCTTATCTAAAATTACCCAAAGAAGTCACTGGTCGTGCGTGGGTTACAAACTTTACGAGCATGTATAAGTGAAAAACGAGAGTGAGAGGGACGGTACGGTGCAAACTTCGGTTTTCGAATTTCGTAGTGATTAAATTTATTTTTTTAATCTATTTTTATTATGTTTTATGTACTGTGCGAAAAGCGAATAGATATTTCTATTTCTATTTATTTCTATTTCTATAAAAATCGGTCAACTAATCGCGTACCTAACGTATAAAAAAAACATAAGAGAATTGAGAACTTTCTCTTTTTTTGAAGTCGGTTAAAAATCAAATTGTGTCGCAGGAGCTCCACGACGGCAACTACACGGTGTCGTCGCTGACGCTGGCGCCATCTCTGCGCGACAGCGGGCGCGAGCTCGCGTGCCGCGCGCACAACTCGCACCTACCCGCCTCTGTGTTCCAGGACAAAGTCACTTTGAACGTTGGATGTGAGTGTAACTACCAAAGAGCATTGTTACTATAGCCTCCTGGATGGGACCTGACCTTTTTAACAGACTTTTTTGGTTACGCCCTAGACGTGGTTCACCAGCTTTGTTATTTTGGACATTATTTCAAAATTCTTAAGATTAATTTTTCAATGAACCATTTGTACTTTGTAAAGTACGTTCGACCGTTATTCTTAGTGTTAATTGGTCCTTTATAAAGTAGCGTGAGCCCACGAGGATAGAGAAAAGAGTGGCAACTTTGCCTGCATAGTAACAAGCGCTAACTGGTGATATAGTGATAACCTACGTAAATCTGAAATAACACACACACGCACACGCACGCACAGAACCAGCTTAATGGCGATGGTATTTATATTTTCTTTTCCTTATTTATTTCATCACCATCAGCCAATAATATACGTAACAGTCCACTTAACAAAATAACAAACTTTAGTTAACAATATCTTCATAAAACTGAGAAATCTCTTGAAACACACCAAGTTCTGCGAAAGCCGGGCAGTTGAAAAACAGATAAATTTCTCCAAGTCCACGTTTGACACATTTGACGGTTGTGTTTCATCATCCAGACATCAGAGGCGCTGTCGTCTACGAAAACAGGTTTAAAGTGACACCCTCTGGTAGGTTACTTATCCTACATTTACTAATAGATGAACAGAAATGGTTTTTCTGCAATTCACTAAAATTTTATGCGATTTTTTATAGAAACGGATGCAGGATGGAGGCAAAATAACGCGTTGCTTTTGCGGGAAATTATTGACGTGCTAATTAAATAGAGTGCACAAATTTGAAGAACGGTCCGTTCTTCTTATTATTCTTGCCTGCCTAGATTTTAATAGCATTTGTAACCTTTCCTTTTGTCCACAAGATCGTCCGATCTGTCTGTCCCCCGGCGAGGAGGTGGTGGGTGCCGTCCAACGGGAGGCGGAGACAGTCTCTTGCGTGGTCGAGGCTTCGCCAGAACCGCTGCAGTTCAGCTGGACCTTCGCCGACTCGCGCACCCTGTATACCAGTGTTAAGGTGGGAACTTTTGTATCAGCCTCTAGATTACATTATATTTACTCGGAATGTATATAGATCAAACATCTGCCATCTGCCATCTGCCATCTGCAGTCTTACATCTTGTAGCATTGTGAATTGTGTAGGTCTGAGGATGAGCTCTGGTTATGTTCAATCAATTTGATTGGAGAGAGCTGTCGGTAGGCCTTGGGGGAGGCCTATGTCCAGCAGTGGACGTCTTTCGGCTGACATGATGATGATGATGAATGTGATTGTAGGGTTTTGTGATGTGCGTGTGTCCTTACGGCGTGGAAACGGAGGAGCTGTATGTATAAGGTAGCGGGTGAGCGGAGCACCTAATTGTTTTTACCCGACTGCCCAAAGGAGGGTTATTAGTTTATTTATATGGACCCTCGCAAAGTAAACGCCTGATTCAATAAGTTATAACATTCCAATAAAGTATGCAGGTGGTAGGATCTTGTGCAAGGTCCGCCCGGATTCCTACCACCATCTTGCTCACTAATCCTGCCGTGAAGCAGCAGTGCTTGCACTGTTGTGTTTCGGCGTGGAGAGTAAGACAGCCGGTGAAATTACTGGCACTTGAGGTATCCTATGTTAGGCCTCTAGGTTGGCAACGCATCTGCAATACCTAATCCTTTTCCAGTTTGCATATATTGACCACATAAATGTGTACACAAATATTCGACATTGCTGTACCTACTTACAATACCAGGTGGACTGACGACATCGCGAGAGTTGCGGGAAATCGGTGAATGCAAGTGCCGATTGGTCGTTCATTGTGGTTTTTATGGGAGAAGTCATTTCTTCAGCAGTGGACGTCTTCCGGCTGATAATGGTGGTGATGAGATAAACAACATAAAACTAGGATTCATTTTGTTTTAGCGTACCTAAATTGGCCTGGAAAAGGGTTAATGCATTATATCGTTCAAAATTTACCTGAGTTTGAAACATTCTGATTCACGCTTAAATTCCACCGCGATTAAGGGATTTTCGTTTACTTACTTCTACGCGTATTTTTCCAGAAACTCCCCGGGCACCAGCACCGCTACAGCTCGACGCTGACGTGGCTGCCACGTGCTGGCGACAGCGGCCCGCTGCTGTGTCGCGCGACAAACGCGTTCGGCGAGCAGAAACGCCCGTGCGCATACGCCGTGGCGGCTGGAGGCGCGCCGGCCGCGCCCGACTGCGTGCTGCTTAGAAGCTACCCTGACGCGCTACGCGTGCAGTGCAAGAAAGGTAAGCTTATCAGTGTGGCGACTCCTAGCGCCATCTAGTGAGCACATATAGATCCGAAACTCAGAAGCTACCCGTGGCCCATTTCACGAAGCTACAAGTTACAATTTACAAGCGGTAGTCTGTTTTCAACGCATACGGTTAAACAAGGATTACCGCTTGTAAATTGTAAGTTGTAGCTTCGTGAAATATGGCACTGGACGCGCTACGCGTGCAGTGCACGAATAGCAAGCTTATCGGCGTGGCGACTCCTAGCGCCATCTAGTGAGCACGAACCGACCGCGGCCCGCTGTTGTGCCGCGCCACGAACGCGTTCGGCGAGCAGAAGCGCCCGTGCGCGTACGCCGTGGCGGCAGGAAACGCGCAGGCCGCGCCCGACTGCGTGCTGCTTAGAAGCTACCCGGACGCGCTACGCGTGCTGCAGTGCAAGAAAGGTGACCTTACCAGTGTAGTGACTCGCCATCTAGTAAGCACATATAGAAACTCCCCGGACGCGCTACGGGTGCAGTGCAAGAAAGGTAAGCTTACCAGTGTAGCGACGCCCTAGCGCCATCTAGTAAGCACATATAGAAACTTCCCGGATGCGCTACGCGTGCAGTGCAAATTTGCTAAGCTTCATCATCATCATCATCATCTCGGCCTATATACGTCTCACTGCTGGGCACAGGCGTTATGTAGGAATTAAAAGTAGCCTATGTCTTATTTCTGAGATCAAGCTGTCTGCAAACTTTATTTAACTGACTGACTTATATCAACACACACCCCAAATCAACGGGCCGAGAGACTTGAAATTTGGAATAATAATAATAATAAAAAAATATCATGGGACACTTGACATCAATTGACCTAGTCCCAGACTAAGCAAAGCTTGTACTATGGATACTAGACAACGGATAAACATACTTATATAGATAAATACATACTTAAATACATATTAAACATCCAAGACCCGAGAACAAACATTCGTGTTATTCACACAAATATCTGCCCCGGCCGGGATTCGAACCCAGGACCTCAAGCTTCGTAGTCAGGTGCTCTAACCACTTAGCCATCCGGTCGTCAAAATATATGTTTCTTAATAGGTAAACGCGCACCATGAAAGGATTTCTTGAAAGTCCCGTGGACTATGGAATAATACTTTATAACGATTTTAACAAAACATAAATATTCTAGGTTGGGACGGTGGCCGCCCCCAAACTATCCACTTAACGCTCCGCGACGCCGACGGTACAGTCCTCCGCAACGTGTCCGACGCCGCTGGCCACTTCCACCTGCAAGGCGTCGGCGAGCGCAACCTGAGTGCCCTGGTGTACGCGAGTAGTATCCGTGGCCGCAGTCGAGAGGTCACGCTGCATCTACAGGCCACGAAGCCTTTGAGTGCTCCAGGTATACTATATCTAACCAAAGACAATATAAGTATTAAAAATGATTGTTATGTTATCAACCCACCAGTAAAAGCAAATAAAAATTTGTAACAAAAATAATAAGTTTTGTTGACTATTTAATTTTTACTATATGCATTTTTGCTGACTGTAGCTACATTGTACTGTCATCCAAACTACAGTTGCATAAGTTTCAAGTCGATGCCATTAATTGTTGAGGAGTATCGTCCTGCGTAGACGTTCCTGGCCGATGTATTGTCACGCAATTTACATAAGTATGCCAAATTTATACCAGTTTCAAGACGGAATCTGCAGGAATGAGAGAAGGCTACAGCCCTGGGGCCCCCCACAAAAGAGACTTCGGATTTTATTTTCAAATTCCAACGAGTAAACACTAATAATAAATAATAATAAAAACACTAGTAAACAACTCTGAGTATTCGGGCGTTTTCTAAAAAAAAATATCATTTCCTTTTTTTGAAATTTTAGAAAAAATATGGTTTCGCCTACTCACTCAGAATCAAGAGCACAATCGATTCCGATCGTTTAATAAAAATGACCCCTTTTTCATACAAAATTTTATGATTATGAATGAGTCAGTTTTGTTACTCCCATAAATACTAAGTGTATGAAAAAAAACGTCGCAAAACTGTCATTTTTAGGTAAATTTTTTTAAACTATCGGAATCGATTGTGCTCTTGATTCTGAGTAGGAAAAACCATATTTTTCCCAAAATTAAAAAAGAAAGGGTACACTTTTTTAAAACGCCCATTCATCTATATTTTTCACTTCAATCAGGCAATCAGTAAAATACCAAAATCTCAAATGGCCCTCATTTAATTTGGAAAATAGTTTGGGGAAGGGGGGGCTCCACACCTCTAAATTAGGCCCTGGCCACAAGTAACTTAATGTGGGGTTGATTTTTTTATTTTTACCACTTAATTTACAACTCTCTTTTAATATAATTAACTTTGTACTTTGTACATCAGTGATAGAGCTAACCCCAGCGCGTTCATGGACGCGTTGGCTGGAGGTGGCGGCGGGGGGCGTGGCCGTCGCAGCCGCTGTTGCGGCGACCGCGCTCTGCGTGCGCGCATTGCGTGCGCGCCGCGAAAACGTCGAACTGAACCCCGATCTAGTGCCGCGGTCAGATGGTGAGATTAAAGCTCACAGCTCATTACAGCCGCCCGGCACCCGACCAGCACCGCCTCGCCTCGAGCGTATTCTCATGTGGATTTGTATGGGTATGCGCTCACTACATCAACTCCGTAGCGTCACCGGATCGCCTCATACGCGCCATAGTGACTACTAGGGAATTCGTGGACCACGCGAGGCCACTCGTTATCAACGCGGCGTCCACCCGTGGATCACCTGTCGACAACGAGTGGACGCCGAAAGTCGAGGCGGTGCAGGTCGGGTGCCGGGTGGCTCTAATGAGCTGTGACCTTAAGCATCAATGTCTTATGGTTCTGGTCAACAGCATTCTAACTGCCCATGTATAGGGATACTTCATTGTGGTTTAGAAAATAATTTAAACTGCATTCATAGATCTTTATATGTCCCTGTCTGAACCTGGAACTCGAGACCAGCAAGTGGTCAAAAGAACACCCACTTACTGAAATTATAAATGTATAATTTAAGGGTCCTACTTGTATTGAAGATACTAACACATTCACACGTAGAAACTCATCTGGCCCCCAAGATACAGGTTAGCCTAGTTTGGGGTCCGCTAGAGAGTACATTGTTTTGTTTTCAATTTCATGTTTCACTAAATAATTTTTTAGTCATCTCAGCATGCTGATGTTCTGAATCCCAAATATGAAACTATAAACGATTTCTAACCTTTATTTTTGATAAACCTTTAATACTTTTACTTTAATGTTACTTGGAAATATTAATTCTTATGGTGGATTGATCGGTATCGTAAAATTGCGGGTGTTAAATAGTGGCCCGTTGTCGTTCATTGTAGCGTTCTATGGGGAGGCATTTGGAGGTGCATGTACCATCAGCCAAATAAGTGGTCTATCAATTTTTAAACAAGTTCCTATCAAATGTATATGTCGCTAAAGTCGAACTTTCAAGTTGACAGACACGTCTATTGGCATTATTGTTTTATGACATGCAACGATTATCAACTTTAGGGTGGTAGACCACATATTTTGCTGATGGTACATCTACATGCTCCCATCGTTTATAAACAAACTCGCTTTTCTAGGTACGTTTCACCGAGAACCGGATTTCGTGGGAGGGGAGAGAGTACTCGGCACAACGAACATCACTGTCAACCAGCTGGCGGCTTGTCAAAACGTAAGATAACCTTTTTAGAAAGAGAGAGAGAAAGAAAGTGTTGTACCAAACTCTCGGAGCAAGAGTCTGACTAACATGGCCGGTTACCAACGTAACTTGGAGTGGAGTATTTTTCTACCCAAAACACTTTTAGGGTTCCGTAGCCAAAATGGCAAAAACGGAACCCTTATAGTTTCACCATGTCTGTCTGTCTGTCCGTACGCGGCTTTGCTCAGGGACTATCAATGCTAGAAAGCTGTAATTTTAGCTGTAAACTATGCCTATAAAATGGTATAATAAAAATTTAAAAAAAAACTTTTTTATTGTACCTCCCATAGACGTAAAATGGGGGTGATTTTTTTTTCTTATCCAACCTTACAGTCCGTGACATTGTGGGATAGGTCTTTTAAAACAATTAGGGGGTTGCTAAAACGATTTTGGTATTCAGTGATTTGTTTGCAAAATATTCAACTTTAAAGTGCAAATTTTCATTAAAATCTAAACCGGTCGGTGAAAAAATTTGTAAAATGGTAGAACGTATATCAAACTTAATACGGTAACTTAACCGTCTTGAGAATTAGGTAGTTTAAGAGTACCTAAATAGCAGCGTAAGGTATAAAATACCTAAACTTGGAATATATTAGAAATATATTACTTAATTGTTTCGTATTAGCTACGGAACCCTATTTCGGGCGTGTGCGACACGCTCGTCGCCGGTTTTTTAATTTAAGACTGAAAGTCAACTATGCACTTGGCCATAACGTTTAATATGTTTTTATTTTACAGCAATACTCATCTTCACCGGTCCCGTCATGTCGCGTAATGGTGGGGTGCCCCCGTCCAGCTCAAGACGCCTGCCCGGCGACCCAACACTCGTACTTTGTATAGAGTAGGTATTAATATACAATAACTTGCGTAAGTACAAGTACATGCCCCAAAATTACAAACAAGTGCTATAATGTCACTATCTGATTTCCACTGGAGCCACCGACGCACATGTGCGTTCAAAATGTATGAATAATTATGACAACGGCACTGGGCGAAGTTCCGAAAACGCATATGTGCGTCTGTGGCAGTGAATGCGTTAATCCTACTTCCTTAATAATATAAATGTGAAAGTTTGTGAAGATGTTTAAATGTTTAGAGGTTTGGATGTTTGTTAATCAATCACGTCTAAACCGCTGAACCGATTTCGATGAAATTCGGTGTACAGATAGTTTGAATCCCGGGGAAGGACATAGGATAGTTTTTAACCCGAAAATTGTATAGTTCCCGCGGGATAGCGATAAACGAATACTACACGGACGGAGGTGCGGGCAACGGTTCGTTTTACATTATAGGGATGTTGACACCACCAATCAATTGACGTACTTTTTATGCAATTTTTATGAGCTGTCAAAACACAATTCTCCCATAGAGTTTGAATGGAAATAGCAACTTATGACGTCACTTGTTCGCACACTCAATCAACTAACTATTTATTTGTTTTAAAGCAACAAAAAATCTAATTTTGCAGTTAATTGAAAATTATTCTGGTTTTCAGGGCTGAAATAAAGCGTTTTTTTTACTGGCGTCGTGTCTTCGAATTATTTTTAATGGTGTCAACATCGATATTGTCACTTCTGTGTATGAGAAACTTAACAATCATGTACAATTGTAACTTGACGAATAGCGAGCTGGCATGACGGGTTTGAACGAAAGTAATATCACTTAGACATTTTTGTACAAAAACGACAGATGCATTTTCATTGCGAAAAGTATCGAAAATACAAACTGAAACATTTTTTTTTTAAGTAGCCTGTATAGTGTCCCACTGCTGGGCAAAGGCCTCCCCTCTCGTTCTGACGCAATGTCAGGCCAGTCCTTTGCGTACGTGTCCAGATCGTCCCGCCATCTCCTTCTCGGTCTGCCTCGATGTTAGACATGGGTAATCTCATCTCCGCGAAGTGATCTGACTCACTAGATCCAGCTCCGGTGTCGGTACCGAATCCGCTTATTGAATCCGACTCCTTTATTGACTCCGGTTCTTTCAAGCGATTATTAATTTATCTATGGCCGATCCGCTCCGGCTCGGTTCGGTCGGTCGGTGTCGGTCGGTACGGTACTGCGGTGCCCCACCCGCTGACTGAACTGAAGTTATGAAGTACAGATTCGTGAGAGAGAGAAAGATTCGTTCGTTAGTCCAAGTCCGAGTAGATAATAAGATCCAAGTCCAAGATCCGATCCGCAGGGCTACTACGAACCGAACCGAACCGAACCGACCAACCAAATATAGATAATAAGATCCAAGTCCAAGATCCGATCCGCAGGGCTACTATGAAACTCCAAAATCGAAGTTCGTGTCGTGCGGTCCCTCTGACACTTATACTATTTAATACGAGAGCGAGAGGGACGGTACGATACGAACTTCGAGTTTCGTAGTAGCCCTGCCGATCCGATCCGAGCCGAGCGAGAGCGAAAGCAGGCGGACGGAGCGAGTCAGTGTGAGTGAGCGTGACGGCGATCACGAGCGAGGCGAACCGCTCGATCCAGTCGGAGTTAGTAACTCCGGAGTCAATAAGATTTGAAAGGAGTCATTAAGGGATTCGGATCCGCTTGAGGATCTGACTCTTTTGAATCTTCAGATCCGGATTTACCCACCTCTACTCGATGTCGCTGGCCGTTCTCCGGCACCCACCAAGTAACTGTGCGAGCCCACCTTTGTGGGTGCATGCGACAGACGTGTCCAGCCCAGTCCCATTTTAGCTTAGCCGTCTTTTTCCCAACGTCGGTTATGTTTGTTTAGATGCAAAGAAAAACCAGAAAAAGAGACCAGCGCTGGGAATCGAACCCAGGTTCTCAGCATTCTGTGCTGCGTGTCCAGAGTGGTATAGAGGTATAGCACGCAGCACGGAACGCTGAGGACCTAAGTTCGATTCCCAGCGCTGGTCTCTTTTTCCGGTTTATCTGTGCATCTATGTTTCAGTTTGTATTTTCGATACGGATTTTACGGGATGACCGTAAAAGTAACAAAATTTGGAGTTAAAATAAAAAATAAAAAAGACTCCAAATACCAATCTTGTATGAAAAGTATTCAACTAGGTCACACAGATACTTTCAATCACTCGTTCAATCCATTCGTGACAGCTTTCGAGAATCGACGTGTATTTTCCATAGCGGATCATGCACATCGGATCATGGCCCTAGAAATAGAGTCGTATAAGTATTTATGTATGCATTGTGGTGTCAGATATTGCGCGCTGGTGACTGTACAAATCAACGCACGTAAAAAGAGCTCCTGGCGATCTCCTGGCGATACACCTGAGCAGTGAGCGAAATACGGACCAAATTGGCGGTGGAGTAGTGGGGGACGCGGGAGCGTAGGCGCGCGCTCGGCCGTCACGCTCACGCCTTCGCTTGTTAGTTGACAGATGCGCAACTTATCCCTTCCTCTAGCCACCCAGAGCTCTGTGCGTTGACTTGTACCCATAGAACCAGCCAGAAAACGTCCACTGTTGGATAAAGACCTCTTGGGAAGCCACAATGAGGGCTAAAAGACAGGCGAAATATCGCTAGATGGCGTTAGTATCTTGAGGTTTTTTTGACGTTACGGTCTGGCTTGCAATTGGCTGGTTTAGTTAATAGCCAATTGCAAGCAAAACCGTAACGTTAAAAAATACGCCATCTATACTTGGTTTGGATAGGTATTTTACTAAATGTAAACAAACTCCAGCTGTCAAAGTCAAAGTAAAAGTCAAAATATTTTTATTCAATTTAGGCTATAACAAGCACTTATGAATGTCAAAAAAAAATCTACCACCGGTTCGGAAAAACCTCTGCTGAGAAGAATCCGACAAGAAACTCAACGAGGTATATATATATTTTTTTTAAAAACAGGTTTACAATATTATTAAATGATATGTATACATCACAAGTATTTAACACAACTTTATTTTAACACAGCTGAAGTTTGTTTACGTTTAGTTAATTACCTGAACCTTTCAAGTACCTATTAATTAGTGCGTCAGTTAAATTATTAGAAAATATTGGAGAAGTATTTTTTCTTTTGTCAATCAAACATTATGACACAGATGAAGCCGTTGGACTGTTACTGAAATGATTTTAAAGTCTTTCGGTCCTAATTAACAAAGGCTATTTTTATCCCGGGAAAAAAAGTAATGTTTCATGTACATTATACTTCGATGACCCATACACCTATGTTTATATATGCACAAACATACATAACGTAACTCAACTGTACTAAATCATAAATTAATCACTGTATATTTATTAAAATTTACTTACGTGTAGTACACCAAACGATCGTGGTACTTTAACCCAATGGAGAGCAACTTTAGTCCACAAGAAAACTACATATCGAAAAGATTGAAAGAAATATACTTACATCATAATTAAAGCAACTAATTATAGTTATTTATACATACATAAATAAAAATCACGCCTGTATTCCCAAATGGGGTAGGCAGAGCACACGAAACGTTACCGCTTCGGAGCCACTTTTAGCAATTTTAGGTTTTAAGTTTGACAAAAACGGTACAATAGTGACAGGTTGCTAGCCTGTCGCCTACGGTGTACCTTAACCTATGTCCTCAGTCGCCTCTTACGACATCCATGGTAGAAATGGATAGTTATTTACATATATAAAAAGTAAGGTTCCGATGAATCCAAATAGCTAAGCTAATCCCAATGGGCAAAGTTACCCTTCAGGGTCAAAGGAACACAATAATTACAGTATTCAAACAATGTTTAGCTAAGTATTATAATACCGAGCTTATAAAAGTGCCTGTTAACTATATCATTAAGCGTAATTAAATACAAGAAGAGTTATTATAATGTATAGCATCCACATTTTGGTACAGGCAAGTTAATTCATTTCCAGACGCGGATCCAGGATTTGGTTTAGGGTGGGCAAAGTTGACTCATTGCACGATGTTGTTAGGACGATTTCAATAATAAGAATTGCAATTTTTAATGGCCGCTAATTAGTAGGGCAGACTGTACCCATTGCCCTCCCCAGCATCCGGGAATCCGCGTCTGTAAATATCGATACAGCCCTAGTGTTAAATGGTTAGTGACACCCTGTGTCACCGTACAAGTTGTATTTTTGACGTCTGCTATGAAGTATAAGTCTAGTATAAGAACGGTCAGCATCAAAAGTAGCTTGTTACTTTTTTACTCTGTCACATTATTAACACATTTGTCAATCTTGTACGGCGCTAAGTACGTGGCTGTAAAATAACAAAGTACAAAGTAACCAGCTACTTTTGATGCTGACTGTACATACATGCATATAGCTGTTTAAGAGCGACTGCACCTATAATGCTCTCAGCCCATCTAGTCTAATCAAGTCTGACTGTATTTAATATTCTAGTCAAACTAGTAATATGTAGTTGTAAATCAGTTGTAAATAAACTTTTATACCTACACTGAATATTTTTTTATTGCACTTTATTTCTGACAGCTGAATTGATCAAATCACCTATATACCATTTTATACCTAGTGCCATCCACGAAAACGCGTGATTTTTTTAAAATTAGACATTAATGGCATTGTAATAAGAACCACGGCACGCGTCATCGTGAATGACTCTACCTATACTGTAGAGACTTTATCATATCATTCGCGCACGAAGTGTTCCGTACCATTATCTACACGACATTAGACATTAGCAAAAAAACAGCAAGAAAATCACGTCTGTTGTATGGGAGCCCTCCTTAAACATTTATTTTATTTAAATTTAATTAAATATTTTTCAAGCGAATATACAACTATATATTATGTGAATATTTCAAGCGTCTACCTGCTGTTGTTAATATCGAGCAAAAAACGGCTAAAAATAACGCTTGTTGAATGGGAGTTCCACTTCAGTGGAGTCTTAGTAATAGGGTACCGTTTTCACCCTTTGGGTACGGAACTCTAAAAATTACCGTTTTTGGCTGTCTTGTTCTATTCTTGGCAAATAATAAAAATTGAAAATACAAACTGAAATATAGATGCACAGAAAAACCAGAAAAGTGACCATCAGTGGTGTAGCGGTATAGCACGCGGTACGGATTACCTAGGACCTGGGTTCGATTCCCAGTGATGGTCTTATTTTTCTGGTTTTTCTGTGCATCTATATTTTAGTTTGTATTTTCAATTTAGGTTTTACGGGATGACCGTAAAAGTAAAAATTTGGAATTGAAATAAAAAATACAAAAAGATTCCAAAAAACCAATCTTAAATGATAAAAAATTGTAATTTCAACCTTAGAGATTTGTTCAAATCTCTAATTTTGACCATTTGCCTGCAACATTATATGCGTCTTAATCTCTAATTACCTACATGCGTCCGAGTTGAAACAATTGACAAGATTTAATTTTTTTTAGCACCTGTAAATTACTACAGGAATCGAAAGAGTTTTGCCTCCTGAACATGGGAAAATATTTGTTATAATTATTTATCCAGATTTAAAAAAAAAATCAGAATTGCCAACAGATATGATTCCATTGCCTTTTTCACCAGAAAAAGGAGCTCTCATAATTTTGACAACTTCTACGTCAGATTTACGTGATCTTTTTTTTAATAGAGGCTAGAACAAAAGTAATGGATCTATTGTTTTGTAGTTTTGGAGTTATGCCCTTTTAGAATAAGCAAATCTTAAAAAAATTGTAATTAATTAATTGATAATCGTAGCGAAATTTTTAAAATATCAGCGTCTTTCTCTTTCCAACCAGAATACAGACAACGAATAAAAGAAATATGAAATCTTATCAATTCAATGGCGGGTGGACCGCAATGTGCAGTGCAAGTATATTGGAATATCTAATATTTGCTCACTGGATGGCACCAGTTGCTACACTTTCTTCGCTGTACGTTTCTGTTGACTTCACTGGCATCGCGGCATCATCATCTTAAATCCACATCTGTATCTTTCAAGCGGGTAAAATTAAATTTACAAAAAAATAAGTTATCACATTAACAATAAAAAATTGAAACAATCGTCATTTACTCATTTCTCATTTCTACGGAAGAAGAAATGGAACAATGTTAATATGACATAATGCACGGGTTAGCTCATGATGTATGTAGAACGCGCTAGAAAGTCGCAGGGCGCCAGATCGAGGCTTTGTCTCGGGAGTCGGCGCGTGCGCAGGTCGTGGTGTACTAGCGAGCGGGCGCGGGAGCGGGAGCGACAGCGATATTTAAGGCCGCGTAGCTAGCTGACGCGGTTTGCACGGCGCGGGTGGCCGCCTGTTGAACAATAGTGTGAGCAGCGCTGACTGCGCGCGTCGCGTGCGCAGGATTAGGATACGAGTAACGCATAAGGAACGCACTTGGTGTTGGTGTTGATTGTGTTCATGAGTGGCTATAAATAAATAAATAAATATCACGGGACAATTCACACCAATTGACCTAGTCCCAAAGTAAGCTTAGCAAAGCTTGTGTTATGGGTACTAAGCAACGGATACATATAATTATATAGATAGATGCATACTTAAATACATATATATGATTATGTATGATTATTTATGATTACTGTCAGTGGCGGGTCTTATAAATCTAATTACTAGTTAGGTGCTTGTAGCTTTATTAAAATCGGACCCTATCGCGGGCCGGAGCGTGGGCTCTTCCGCTTTCTTACCGCGGGCCGGATTAGAGGGGCTCGCGGGCCGTAGTTTGGCGACCCCTGCTTTAAAGTGTAAAGATATCTGTGACCTCGTGTACGAAGCTAAGTGAAACGGCATAAAAATTCTAGAAAACGAAATATGAGATGCCATAGATGAATGACAGCCCTTTCAGTAACCCTTTCAATCTGAAATGTACTCAAAGGCTGCATTGTAAAAACATTGTTTATCAGTTTATTGTGTCTAGATATTGACGTCACTGTATTGTAACGTGAACAAAGCTTTCACCAAGCGCATTGTATTGTTAAGAAATGCCATTTTATTCAGGTTTCTTTCGTATCATGATATTGTCTAGATTTGCAGGTGGTAGGACCTTGTGCAAGGTCCGCCCGGATTGCTACCACCATCTTGCTCGCTAATCCTGCCGTGAAGCAGCAGTGCTTGCATTGTTGTGTTTCGGCGTGGAGAGTAAGACAGCCGGTGAAATTACTGGCACGTGAGGTATCCCATCTTAGGCCTCTAGGTTGGCAGCGCGTCTGCAATACCCCTGGTGTTGCAGATGTTTATGGGCGGTGGTGATCTCTTACCATCAGGAGACCCACTTGCTCGTTTACCTTCCAGTCGTATAAAGTCCCACTGCTGGGCACAGGCCTCCTCTCAGAATGAGAGGGCGTGGGCCGTAGTTCCCACGCGGGCCCACTGCGGTTTGGGAACTTTACACATACCATTGAATTACTTCGCAGTTGTGTGTAGGTTTCCTCACGATGTTTTCGTTCACCGTAAAGCTCGTGGTAAATTTCAAATGTAATTTCACACATGAATTTCAAAAACTCAGAGGTGCGAGCCGGGGTTTGAACCCACGAACCTCTGCTTGAGAGGCGATAGGTGAAACCACTCGGCCACCACGGCTGTTCATATCACACAACTTGCAATAAATCTATGTACCTATAAGTAATGTCTGAATAAGTAGCTTTAAACCTTGCCTAACGTGGTATAACGAATATGAGGTGAAATTTTCTGGTTATGTATGTATTTATATGCCACAGACAGACAGACAAACAGACATACAGACACATAGCGGTCAAACGTATAACACCCCTCTTTTTGCGTCGGGGGTTAAAAACGGCGAAGTGCAACTGACAAGTACATTCGTGTGTAGAGTGGACATCCATAGAATTTATATAGAAACAAACAAATAATACACAATAATTAACTGACAGAGCAACACTTGTGTAGAGTTAGAAATCAAGTAGAATTACAACATTCTCATTAAAATGTACGAATATTTTTCTTAATAGTTCTTAAAATAAAAAAGAGTGTGACTGAGGTTTTATTTATTTACTAGATGAAAACCCGGCTTCGCTCGGGTAAAATGTAGATTCATAATAATATGTTTGAAAAAATTTTTTGCCGCTGTAAAGACTGTCGTACATATCGAAAAATCTGAAGTATATTCCCAGCCTTAATATTATCAAAAACGTACTTTCACAGCTAACCTACGTATCGGTATTTCACCAGTAGATAGTTCTCCTAAATCTTATTTGCCCAAATAACTATGATGTCTCTGTCTCATAATCAAATAATTAGACCTAAAGGGCCCCATATACGGTAAGATTCGTCTGTACGATCGATCTGATGAACATCGACGAATCGTACCGTGTGTGGGGCCCTTAAGAGGTTACAATTGAGAACGAAATGCATACCTGTGACACCTGTGACACGTGATGACGTGACACTAACGCCACTTTGATGTGATGACTTTGACATGTTAACTTCGCAACGCCATTATATACTTAGTAATTTATTCAAGTATATATTGAAAATACTCGATAATCCGAATTTTCCGCCTACAAGTTCTCGACTCGGATTGACTAATTTTTTACGCTCTTCAATTTGATGTGCATTTCGTTCGAGTCTACCGTACCCCTTGACGAAATTATTAATATAGATTTAATTAACACTGTGTATATTAGTAATAGGCTATTACTAATAGCGCATAGTGCACGAACACCATCCAACGCTGCGCTACATTCAGACCAACGCCTTACCAGTGGGGGGAGCTCTAAATCTCCAGTTCTCCCTTCTCCAGCCGTTGCTACTCTACTAGTTGACTCGCGATCGCCGTTGCAAACACACGTGCGCACGTAACGCGGCCGGAATCGGACCATGTTTTTATTCTCAGGTCAGTAAATAAAAGTACAACCTATTTAAAAACCTTAGGTATTCTGGAAGATTTATCGTGAAGGTGTTATTTGAAAGTAGAACGCAGTTTGGAGACCGGTCAAGCCAGATATCTAAAGTTGCGTTCCAAGTAACAATACGCGGTGCAGTTTTGTTTCCAAGTAACGCTGGAAGTTTTGATTGCGGATTTGTATCGTTCAAACATTGTAAAGTTAAGAAAGTATCGCTTAAGAAATGGCATAAACCTACTTTTTATTACAGAAATAGGCTTGCGTTTGTCTACATTTCGCGCTTGATGATAAGAAAAAAACGTTGAGTCCTTTGCATGTAGAGCACTGGACTGATATGAAACTTTTCTTTTATGTCATTCTAATTTGGAACGTCAATTTGTCTATAAAACTAAAACACGTTGCTACGAGAGGAGACTTAGGTCTTGCACTTGTACTTAGGGTTGCCAGACTGTCGGGATTTGACGGGATTTTCTTGAATTTTTGTATTTTCGTCAAGTACAATGTTATCGACTCTATTTTAAGGAAAATTGTTTGAAATTAAAGTCTTCCTTTAATGGTGAAAAAGGACGAATAATTGTTAAATCTGTGAAAATAAGTGATAAAAGAAAATAAAGGTAATAAGAAAACAATTTTAGTTTTTTTATAAATTTTGGTATAGCGGACGACATAACAATAACGTTAAATATGGTTTTTATTCACTTGAGTTTGATTTTATTTTTGTTTCTCCTGACCAGTCCGAAAATCCCGAAAAAAAATGTTCTCCCGATAATAGAGTCAATCAATCCGGTACATACACACACAAACATCACGCCTGTATTCCCAAGTGGGGTAGGCAGAGCACACGAAACGTTACCGCTTCGGAGCCACTTTTAGCAATTTTAGGTTTAAAGTTTCACAAAAACGGTACAATAGTGAGTAGTGAATCTGGTAACCCTACATTATACCTAGTTGCTATCTTAGTGACGTCATCCAACGGACTTTCTTCAGGATCTCAACTTGTTCAACATGACGTCTCGTTACTAGTGAACAATTTATGTAGTTTTAGAACTGAGCAACTAACGTTAAATTTTTATGTTACTTTTGCCTTTTGCGTTTTTTTAAGTACCTGTGATAAAATTGTTGGAATAAAAAAAACAAACATCTGACGGATGCTTGCTGCAAATAAAATGTAGATTTAGTTACTTGTTACACCTACTTTGTGTTCGACAGTTACTGAAGAGCAGACTTTAGATTGTAGGGCACTGATTCCAATACTTATAGCAGGCCTTGTTACGGTAAATATATTTTTTATTACGGAAAGTCGTGGTTACAGAAATTACGAAACTGAGCATGAGATCAACAGTCAGTGTTGCCACTCTTAAGTAAAAAATATTTTCTATATTTTTTTTATTGTTGGTATTGCCTACAGTTACATAGCATGAGCCACATTACAACTAGACTTACTGTCAGTGTCAAACGTTGACAGTTTGTTTTTGTTACTTATATCCCTTTTTGGGGTTTCATAACTCAATAGGAAAAACCTGCTAAGTGTGAGTCGCCAAAATTGCCTTACGTTATTATGTATATCCCTTAACAATAATACTTTATTATAATACAACACAATTACAATTTAATAGCCTGAAAATTTTAAATACAGAAATGTCGCAATATATAATTAGATATTACGCCCAATGCCACGAGCTCATGAACCGACACAAATATGCACACAGGTTATATGTAAATAAACTGTCTGCAATTCTAATATCTGGATGAAAAACTAAATAAACTCCAAGACAAAAACCAGATCCAAACTCTTCGGTACTCAAAAGCAAATAATCGCAACACTAAAATGTCACCATTCCAAAAAAAAACTTCACTCGTGCTAACAAAGTCCAAATTGGTATATTTAAAGTTAAGTTGACATATTACGTTTCGTATCTATACCTGCGCGGGAGTATTTGCATAACCACTTGCCTTTTTCGTTGGATTCTTTAGCTAATAGGTAAAGAATGGCGGATACCTTGTTTACTTTTATAGCGGTTCTTTGTCTAACTCTAGGCGCGCCGGAGTCAAATAAACGGAACGGGTAAATAAGGAACTTGTCCATAATAAATTTTTTGACAGGCAAGATATCGCTACAGACTGACCAACATCTGCGAATACCAAACAATACTACATTTTATGCGAACAACATTAAAACTTTTTCAATTCACAAATAAGTTGGTCTGTAGGTGGCGTTGGTATCGTGAGCTCCATTTGACATACATAAGTCTTACCTACTTGCGATTGGTTCAATTTATTACAGCTTTAGGGGCTGTTTCACCATCCATTGATTAGCGTTAACCGACGGTTAAATGTAATGCCGTCTCCGTCTATTCGAACAAAACAAGTAGAGACGGCATCACACCTAACCGCCAGTTAACACTAATCAATGAATGGTGAAACAGCCCCTTAATCTTTTTTGTTTTAGCAAAATTATTTTGCCAATGTCGATGTTACATTACAAACACTTGTCGGTTTGCATAATTTTATTTTCAAGGCAGAACAGACAGGAGACCTAAAACAAATAACATAATATTTGATTATTCCTTTATTTTTTTGATTATTGTATTAAATGATATTGAGTATTTGCACTGAAAACAACATAACACGTTTTTCTTTACGTTACAGTTTTGCACGCACACAAAAGTGACATAAGTAAATGTCAAAGTTGTGAAACGCTCACAACACTAGCGCCAATTATCCCTGTCACAGGAACTCGTGATCGATTCAGATGAGCAGCACTACCTTTCACCTGGCTGCTTCGCTACCTCTCACTTCTTTGTCGCAGAAACATATTAATTTAAAAAATGTGTTTATGTTGTCCTAGCTAGACCCAGCCCAGGGTCCAAGTAGGGTCGTGACCCCCCCCCCCTTGATCCACCCTTGCTACGCGGTAAATGTACAGTTTCTGTATCGACGACGAACCCACTATACAAGTTTCTTTCACTCTTACCACATAATACTCGTATGTAATACTACAAACTAGTACTCTTACTTACAATACCCAACTTATAATTGAGATGGAGTTACTTGAGTACCAGACTTAAATTAAGTTGCCTAAGTTTTTAAACTTCTGAGCGACGCATGAATAGTTTCACTTCCGGGAACTTTAGGTAGGGATGTTTGAAACGAGAAATATGTAATACTGTCAAATTTATAATTAATACTAATAATATTACAAACGCGAAAGTTTGTGAGTAATGACTTATCGCCTCTCAAGCAGCCTCTCAAGCTTTTGCAGGTGGTAGGACCTTGTGCAAGGTCCGCCCGGATTGCTACCACCATCTTGCTCGTTAATCCTGCCGTGAAGCAGCAGTGCTTGCACTGTTGTGTTTCGGCGTGGAGAGTAAGACAGCCGGTGAAATTACTGGCACTTGAGGTATCCCATCTTAGGCCTCTAGGTTGGCAACGCATCTGCAATCCCCCTGGTGTTGCAGGTGTCTATGGGCGGTGGTGATAGAGCATCGTACGAGTTTTTGGAAATTTATGTGCGAATTTACATTTGAAAAAAAAAGTTGTAAAACCGTAGTATAGTCAGCAGCAGAAGTAGATGAGCTGTTCTGGTGCTCAGAATGATCTAAACACTGTCATATTACCTTGGCAGTAGAGTCGGTTCCTCGTCAACTTATGTTGAACGCTAATCTAAACGCACCTAAGTAGAACATGCAGCCCAATTACATAAGTAGTTTGGGTAAAACAATATTTCACATAGCTTTGAGTTGCGAGCACAACAAACTTAGTTCAGGAACTGGTGCATATCGCCATTTGTAGTCGCAATGTGCATGATAAAACTGCATGCACACGCTGAGCTTAAATCCAGTACCCCTTGTGTAAGTTTTCAGTTACAAAATACGTCTCTCGCGTTCGCGTTAAAATCTCTCTGTATGGAAACACGAACATCGCAAACGTTCCGCTAGAGGCGCTGTTCGTGTTTCAAACAAATTGACGATCGAGATATTTTGTAAACGATAACTTACCTACACTAAGTGTGCAGGTTGAAGACACCCCCCCGGATTCTTTTAGACCTTCCAGGCATATTTAGGCCGCTTGTAGACGTCCGTTTGTTTTCACCGAACAACGGACCGTTTTTTTTGCCGGAATTCCGGTTTTGTACGGCTTACAATTAATGTGTGTTGTTTTTACATGGACCGGACACTTGTCCATCGACCTAACCATACATACAACACCGCCGTCCGGCAAAAAAACGGTCCGTTTTTCGGTGAAACAACGTACGTCTACAAGCGGCCTTACCATAAATAACCAATTCGCACATGAATTTCGAAGAACTGAGAAATGCGTGCCCAAGTTTGAACCCACGATCCTCTGCTTGAGAAGCCACAGGTCAAACTAGTAGTCTGCCACGGCTTTTTGAAATATGCGTGGTAACTGCAAACATTTGCGAAGGGTGGTGTGTGTGAAGTACCCTATCCGCAGTAGCCCCACGTGAGAATTTGGTATTTGTCGTGTTCTCTCAATGAGGGCTAAAATACGCGAAATATCGCAAGATGGCGTTAGTATCGTGAGGTTTTTTTGGTGTTACGGTCTTGCTTGCAATGAGGGCTATCGTTTTTTGTCTCACTAGATGGCGCACTGTTGCGTGAGGTTTTTAAGTATGGCTTTCAAAGTCTGTTATTACGGGCGTGAAAACAAAGTTTAGATTAAAATCATATTTAATACACCTTAAAACCGTAGCATAAAAATATCGAGCATGCCACAGTGTTGCAAAGTCCCCGTTTTGTTCGGAAAAAAGGGAGGACAAAGGTTTCCGAAAGACAAAACTGTCTCAAAACACAGACATTCATTGCCCCGGAACGCATATTTGCCATAATTAATTTCAGATATTGCAAAATATTCACAAAATAATTCTAATTATAAATAAACCCGCGTAGCTCACCCAAAAACTATGAGATTTGACATTTCGGAGACCTCACGCTACACTAGCGCCTCTAGCGGCGAATTCATTCGCAATAGCCCTCATTGGCTTATAAATATACCTACATCATGAACTTTATCAGTTACAATCATCAGTTATCTGAGCACCCGAAGTTTCAATAATTGCACTAAATGCAGTGACGTTCATAATTCATTAACCCTTTAGTGGGTAACGGCAAGATATTTGCCGTCATACGACTCAGATATTTTATTTTTTTCTCAATGAACTTGTTGTTAGTTAATATAACTTTTGGTTCGCATAAGAGAACATACTCGTACCAATTTACGAAAAAAAGAATAGCAGATAAACGTTATTCCAACCCATGTTAAATGATGATTCTTAGGCCTGAACTTAGATTTTTAACTATTCCTTACAATTGAACAAAAATGTTTGTAAATAAAATTTTGTTTGCTGGATTTATCCGATAGTCACAATTCTCTACTTTCAGAGACAAGATTGGCGATATAAAGTTTAAAGAAAAAAAATCTGTTATTTGATAATTTAAAAAAATGAAGACGGCAATATATTTGCCACTATCCGTTAAGTGTCTGGTGTTTATTAAAGGAAAGGGTGGGTTAGGCTACAATTGTTATTGATTTATATTAAAGGTCAAAAATTGGATGCGAGACTTGTAAAGTCCCACTTTGTGCTGTCCCATGCTTCAGAGATTTTCACGTTTTCAATTAAGGTCGGGCAGCTACGGGACCCTGACTATAAGCATGGCCCGATATGCTCTTGCCCGGTTATTTATTTGAAAGAATTCAGTTTTAAGTTAAATAAAGGTTTTAATTATTTCTTATCATCTATTGGTTTTTAATTTATTTATTTTAGATACGTCGTGCCACCCGTAGTTCCCCCGGCAAACTGACATGACGGTCTTGTCACTTAATGCCCTTGGCTGATAGCGGCAAACATATTGCCGTCTCATAATTCGGAAACCCTGCAATAACATATACATTTCTCTTTCTCAAAAATCATAAAAAAAATCATTCATGCTGTGCGTATCGTTAAAGTTCTCGATTCATTGCTTTAAAAAAATAATGGTCAAAGGGTTAATATGGAACTTTAATTATGAAACTGTAGGATATTTAAAAGTTTTTCTCCTGTCAAGCTAGCGACACCTGCCGGCATAAACTTGACAAGCGTGAAACGGCGCTGCTCTAGATACATCCGTGGATGCGAGTGGGACACCGGATGTGCGGGCCAGAGCACGAGCTGGAGCGAGAGCGGTTTAACGCCGGCTTTATGGCCGCACGCGGGGACTTCGTTCCAAAAAATAATTAAGGAATGTTAGTTAATTAACGCGTAGATCGATAACTGCTCGAAGAAAAGACCTAAGCATCATGTAATAAGTTAATGTTTAATTATTGTTTAATTTTAAGTAAGTTACGTAATTCGTAGTTTATTTTTAAATTTCTCAAATAAACTTATAATTATTGTAATTAGTTACAGTCAGTATGTTAGTGTGTATTGTGTGTGTGTGTGTGTGTGTGTGTGTGTGTGTGTGTGTGTGTGTTGTGTATGTGTGCGTGTGTGACCTTACGTAATATATATAATATAATACTTAATTGAATGTTTTGTATGTTTGTGTTTTATGCCTAAGCACTGCCTACTGTGATAGATTTACCTCATTACCTCTTGCAAAGAAGAAAATATATAGATTAGACATACAGTAACAGGTAATAGTAGGTGTGTAGCTATAAAACTCAACTAGCTTTTTCCCGCGTCTTCGCTCGCGTGGAATTCGGTTATCGCGCGCTGTTCCCTCGGGATCTGTGCATTTTTCCGGGATAAAAAGTAGTTTATGTCACTCTCTGGCCCATAAACTATCTTTATACCAAAAATACAAACATGCAAACGGACAAACATACATACACACACACTTTCGCATTTCTACTATTAGTATGGATATAAACTAGATGTATAATTATGCTTATCTTCTCGCCAATCAAGTCTGAAGTTGGAAGTTGTCTGCGGGACTAACTACGAAATTCGAAGTTCGTGTCGTTCCGTCTCTCTGATACTTATACTATTTAATACGAGAGTGAGAGTGACAGTACGATACGAACTTCGAATTTTGGAGTATGCCCTCTGTTTCGTTATAGAGGAGATCAGTTTAACACGTTCACTCTTCCCATACAAAACGAGTTGACAAAATTACACGTCCAAGTGTGCTTCCAGTTTGGGGTCACTTTGAAGTTGTGAACCCTTAGCGGAACCAAGGACTCCTGAAAAAAAAAGCTTCATGACCATCAACTCAAAAACATTAAATTAAAAAAATCAAAAAACCCGACTGCCTTAAAAACTAACAGGAAGAAAATAAGTCTAGTGGTCTAGAACTCTGTCAAGAAGCTCATTTAAGGTTCAACAGTCGGGACCCATTCAAATCGTAACCCGTCCCGACTGTTGAACCTTAAATTACCTTCTTGACAGAGTTCTAGATCACTAGACTTATTATAGGACGTTATGTTTTTGATTTTATACTTTTTTGATATTTCTGTGAAAATAGTAGATTAAAAGTGTTATAACCCATATATATTTAGAATGGGCTAATTACTAGCTTTCATTTGATTCCCATATTGTTACAATACAAAATATTTTTTTTATTCCTTCGCCATATTTTTTTTCGCAGACGTCATATTGAAATATTTTATACCCTATGTCACTTCGACAGTTATGACGAATCCAATGATACCTCATATGTTACAATCGGTCCAGCCGTTTAGGCTGCAGCGAGGACCAAAGAAATGGACATAGATACCCACATACATACATACAAAAACCGTTGCTACTGGCTATGAGCGTAGTATGTAGCAATATATGTGGTCGCGAATGAGTTGAACTCCCGCGCCCGCGGCCGCTCGTGGCTTGCGCCGCTCATTGGAGAGCTGCACATGTATGTCAGATGAGTCACCGACTCATACAATCGAACTTGTAAACAATCCGGTTCGCGATTTATTTTTTCCACGTCTCAGAGCATTTACGCAACGCACGCTTAGCCTTCTTGGCCAACTTAAACTCGTAAGGCCCCCAGTGTAAAGAAAAATCTATAAAGTTTAAAATGCCTAGTTTCTGACCTAACCTTATTCCCTAGCTAGCCCTAGCTTATTCTAGGACTTAGGAACTAAAAGACATTAACAATGTTAAATAAATAAATAAAAGAAATATCACGGACAATTCACACCAATTGACCTAGTCCCAAAGTAAGCTTAAGCAAAGCTTGTGTTATGGCTACTAAGCAACGGATAAATATAATTATATAGATAGATACATACTTAAACACCCAAGACCCGAGAACAAACATTCGTATTTTTCATACAAATATCTGCCCGGACACGGGAATCGAACCCGGGACCTCAAGCTTCGTAGTCAGGTTCTCTAACCACTAGGCCATCTGGTCAAGATACTTCTTCAGACTGAAGAACGAGTTCTCAATGAGGAACCTCCTAAGTTTGCCATAGAATAACGACTCTTTCTCTATATTTCTAAGCTCTAAAGGTATGTCGCTATATACTGTTACCGCCATATGGTAAGTGCCGCAACTCACTATTTTCCAATTCGTAAAAGTGCTAACTAATTTGTTCCTTTTCCTCAAGTTTTGATTTCTAGGACGTTATCTCTTGTTCGTTCAAATAAGTGTTTCTGCTTCTTAACAAATTTGCAAATTTCAAAAATGTATTGGGAAGTAACCGTTAATATTTTCATCTTTTTGAAATACGGGCGGCAACTTTCCCTGTCACTTATTATATTTGCAAGTATTCTAATACGCCGTCGAAGCCGTGGTGGCCTAGTGGTTTGACCTATCGCCTCTCAAGCAGAGGGTCGTGGGTTCGAACCCCGGCTCGCACCTCTAAGTTTTTCGAAATTCATGTGCGGAATTACATTTGAAATTTACCACGAGCTTTGCGGTGAAGGAAAACATCGTGAGGAAACCTGCACAAACCTGCGAAGCGATTCAATGGTGCGTGCGAAGTTCCCAATCCGCACTGGGCCCGCGTGGGAGCTATGGCCCAAGCCCTCTTGTTCTGAGAGGAGGCCTGTGCCCAGCAGTGGGACGTATATAGGCTGGGATGATGATTCTAATACACTTTTTTTGTAGCCTGAACAATGATTCTACGTTAGTACTATGTCCCCACCAAATAATATCATATGACATCTAAGAGTGCGCGTATGCATAATATGCATTAGTTGCAGCTTTTAAGTCCGTTGCATTAATTTGCATTAGCGCAGCTGTTTCCACCAGAGACGTGCTGTGTGAGGCGAGTTAAATGAAGCGTTTCTATTGGATAGTGAAAAACATCCCTTGCAACACATCCTCGCACATTATTGGTTAAAACGCAAAAGGATGTATCTCAAAAAAAAAAACACTTCGATTTAAATACGGTCTGATACAAAACGTTTTTTTTGTGAGATACCCCCTTTTGCCCTATAGGCAGACATGAAACAATAGTGTTTCGTTAAATCGGAGAAGGTATTTATTAGCGATACCAGGGGCCTACCACGCTCTCTTTAATAAGATTCAGTTTAGGCTTTCAACTGAAACTGCTTCGCTATTTCGTACCACGACGTTACTTTTGCGATTCAGTTCAAGCACGGTTCAGCGACGGCGATCAGACGTTTTCATTCACTCACTTCAAGCGGTTTTCGTACCATGACGCTTAACTTGAGTGGGAATTGAATCGCTTTAGTGTCAAATTTAGCGATTCAGTATAAGTTACTCATTCTTTTCAATTCTTTTGGAATTTTAAGTGTTTTACTTGAATATTTTTAAATTTCAAGAACTTTTAATCTTTTATTCAAGTTTTA
Organism: Choristoneura fumiferana; assembly: GCF_025370935.1. Lineage (NCBI taxonomy): Eukaryota > Metazoa > Arthropoda > Insecta > Lepidoptera > Tortricidae > Choristoneura > Choristoneura fumiferana. Next base: position 42,124,564 of record NC_133472.1, on the reverse strand, counting down.
TAACTTTTCATAGGTACTCACGACATTTTGCTTCTTAACTCCTCATTGATAAAACTAATTTTTTCAGTGAGAAAAGAGACTCGTGGATTAGTGACAGCGTAAACATTTTATTTGTAATCAACACAACGGTTGCTAAAACACGGAAATGACATAGAGTTATGGTTTTCCAAAATAAAGAGGTTTTAGTATACAATATGGTTTGCATATAGCGGCATCCCTTCGCGACTTAGCGTTTCAGTTTCGGACCAGAGACAATATCGGTCTTTTCATTCGCTTGTAAACCATTGAGACTCAGCTCTGAGAAATAAACGTCGTGGTACCAATTTCGACGATTCAGTTTAGGTGCCTAAATTGAACTGCGTTTGGATCGTTTATGAAAAGATCATGGTAGGCCCCCAGTCGTCAGTTACCGCATCGCCCCACAATTAGATCGCGGATTGATGGCAATTTCATTCAGCTCATTACGCTTTACTGTTCGATATTGCAAAATTGCCATGACGTAAGCTTTGATCCAACAGCCCAATGTGAATCTTAAAGCTCAGTATTAAAGTTTGTTTTATGAAAATTGAGAGTGTTGATAAGCTGTTTTGATAATTTTGTTAGATATGGGTCAATGGACTCATTGTGGTTAAAGTAGTTTTTACCCGACTGCCCGACGAAGGGTTATTTACTCGTACGTTTGAGATAACTTAACCGACTTAGAAAGTGGAAAAGCCCACGCATGATGTTGTCATTTCTTGAAATAGTAATGGCAGAGGATTGAAATGGTCTCGTATTCACAACACATGTGACTTCAATAAGAACATATATTTTAAGGGCTGAAAGCATAAGCCTTAATGAACGTAAATTAGTACTTCTAATTAAAAATAACCCAACCAGAAAAAAAACATTTTTAATATAAGATTTTTGCTGACTGTACTTTATGTTAACTGTACATGCAGTGTCACCCAAACTACATTGGCATACTAAATTTCAAGTCGATGCTATTAACCGTTGAAGAGTTCCGTCCTGCGGAGACGATCCTGGCCGGACTACCAGGATGTCACTACTAGATTATTGTATTGTCACGCGATTTACATAAGCATTCCAAATTTCAAGTCAATCTCACTACTGAAAATTGGTCAAATTTAACTTGCCAGATTTAATTACAGACAGACAGACAGACAACAGGACAGGTGAAACTAAATAAAAGCTTGTAAAAAATCTACTCTCGTCTTATACCATGTGTCAGAAAGCAACTGTTCCAAGTGTGGTAGACAATGGCCTCAGTACTTTAAAAAACTTCCGAAGAATGACTCTACATACAGCTCATCAGAAGTAGCTAGGTATATCTGATAATGAAGGCTATCGCGTATGAATTCGCCGCTAGAGGCGCTAGTGCAGCGAGAGGTCTCCGAAATGTCAAATCTCACTGTTTTTGGGTGACCTACGCGGGTTTACTTAATTTTGACCATATTTTGCAATACCTGAAATTAATTATGGCAAATGCGTAACGGGGCAATGAATGTCTGTGTTTTGAGACAGTTTTGTCTTTCGGAAACCTTTGTCTCCTTTTTTCCGAACAAAACGGGACTACGCAACACTGTGGCATGCTCGATATTTTATGGTACGGTTTTAAGGTATTATATATGATTTAAAAGTAAATTTTGTTTTCACGCTCGTAACAACAAACTAACCACTATACATCAGGCAGGACCTTAGTCTACAGTGGCCAACTGGTGAGCGCGAAAATGGTAGCCCTCATTGGTGATGTGATTACACAACGGTATTGGTATTAAGTACAATACCTAGACTCAACCCTCTCTTTTTCTCTTGAAAAAATGACGAACTATATTTTTTACTCTATAAAGATAAGATATTAATACCGTACCGTGCGAGCCGTGGTGGCCTAGTGGTTTGACCTATCGCCTCTCAAGCAGAGGGTCGTGGGTTCAAACCCCGGCTCGCACCTCTGAGCTTTTCTAAATTCATGTGCGGAATTACATTTGAAATTCGCCACGAGCTATGCGGTGAAGGAAAACATCGTGAGGAAACCTGCACAAACCTGCGAAGCAATTCAATGGTGCGTGTGAAGTTCCCAATCCGCACTGGGCCCGCGTGGGAACTATGGCCCAAGCCCTCTTGTTCTGAGAGGAGGCCTGTGCCCAGCAGTGGGACGTATATAGGCTGGGATGATGATGATGATGATGATTAATACCGTACTTAATTGACATCTCTCATCATCATCTGAACCAGTTTAGTGTTGTTTAACCGTCAGTAAGAAAAACGGCCCGCCGTCACGACACGACACCTGCTTGGTGCTTCCGTCTCTTAACTCCATAACTACATACCATATCTAATTTGCCTCGACTCATTTAATGATGCATTTGCCTTAATTTCTTTACCGTTTAACCCGACGGTTTGCGCGAGAAAGCAGATTATGTTATGTACAGTCACAAGCGGTGTTCCCTTCTTTCGCAGAAAATATTTGGTCCTTGTATTTTCACTTCGAATATTATTGTTGTTTGCCTCTAGCGGAACGTTTGCGATGTTCGTGTTTACCATACAAATTGAGATTTTAACGCGAACGCGTTCGAGACGTATTTTGTAACCGAAAACTTACACTAAGGGCACAGTTAATACCAGTGACGTGGAGCCCGAACTGGATTCCCACCGGGTTGCCTTCATTTTTTTCGTGCCTTCAGCGACAAGTGTGGCATATAGCTCAGTAGGGATAAAACAAAATCGAAACACAATATCGAAAACTGTTCTTCATAAAAGCTGGTAGGTATAAAAGTGGTTACGGCACCATCTAACGCAATGTTTCTATTTGTCCAGATTGCCAGCGGTAGACAGGTATGACGGACTACGAGCGTATAAAAGCTGGGTGCCAGGAGCGGGGGGAGCTCTGGGAAGACCCCGACTTCCCAGCCACCCAGTCCTCAGTCTTCTACCACCAGACGCCCCCCTTCAACTTCGTGTGGAAGCGCTCTAAGGTAAGACGAAAATAAAGATTTATTGTACAGGGCAACTGAAACACGTAGCAGGGTGGGACTTTTGTGCTGTTAATGTCATGTTATCCCATACATGTGCCTAAGATTGATTATGATAAGGTACCACCCGTACGTGAATCAGTTTCCTTGACTGTAAAATCAACATGAAACAAAGTTCAATGCTCAATAATAAAATAGGGATGTTGACACCACCAATCAACTGACGTACTTTTTATGAGCTGTCAAAACACAATGAGGGCTATCGTTTTTTCTCTCACTAGATGGCGCACTGTTGCGTGAGGTTTTTAAGTGTGGCTTTCAGAGTCTGTTATTACGGGCGTTAAAACAAAGTTTAGATTAAAATCATATTTAAAACACCTTAAAACCGTACCATAAAAATATCCAGCAACCACAGTGTTGCTTAGTCCCGTTTTGTTCGGAAAAAAGGGAGGACAAAAGTTTCCAAAAGACAAAACTGTCTCAAAACACAGACATTCATTGCCCCGTAACGCATAATTGCTATAATTAATTTCAGGTAATGCAAAATATTCACAAAAAAAAATCTAATTATAAATAAACCCACGCTCACCCAAAAACTATGAGATTTGACATTTCGGAGACCTCACGCTACACTAGCGCCTCTAGCGGCGAATTCATTCGCGATAGCCCTCATTCTCCCATAGTTTCAATGGCCACAGCGACTTATGATGTCGGGTAATTATTTGAGGTGTAAGATAAATGTTACAGAAATATAAACACACATTTTGATGTGGTCTGTTTTATTTTTAACATAAGGATATGTACCGATAAGATGCTTTATATTATAAGAGATCGATAAAGTTTATTTTGGTTAAAAAAAGCAAAAATCCAATTTTAACGGTAACGAAAAATGAGCACCGAGACCACGAAAAAGAACATTTTGTTTATTTTAAAATCTTATAATTGTACTATTTGAATGAAAAATCCGATCATAATGAGAAAAAGAATAAGCATTATTTAATTAATCAGGTATCAACAGAAATAGACAATCGATATCTATATAAAAAAAATAATTAAAACTTGACCACGAAAATGACGACTACAAATTGTCATTTTTGTAACCTTTTAAATACTATCTAGAAATTATTTAATTAAAGTAAGATTAATAACTTCAACTCACAAACCAAACAGCTTTCAATGCCTTCCCCCCGTGTAGGTCTACGGTAGACCCGAACGAAATTATGTTACAACGAAACAACACAACAAAATGCTCCTCTAAATGACGAAGTTTTTTTTAATATTGAGATATATACATTTCACACGTACATTCAGGGCAAAATAATTCTTGAACCTCTCGCCAGTTAACAAAATTGGCGTCGCACTGGTCATAATTCCTATAACCACACCTGGAGCAAATGTTGTTGACGGTCAACCATTCTTCATTTAAATCAATTAAATCAATAACGGCATAAACGGTTACACTGTAAAAAGCAGAAAATTCTATAAAAGTGTTCTGTATTTTTTCTACTTGTAGGGAAAATCATCTTTTTCGTGGTCTTTAATCAGTTTCGTGGCCCATAGGACCACGAAAATGATGACCACGAAATTGAAAAGTTCTTACTTTCGCGGCTCTGCAGTAAATATCCTATAGGTTTGAAGCAAATGAAATCAATATTGAATAACTTAACTGCAAATGACACAGCACCAGTAAAACATTATATTTATTTACCCAATACTCACCAAGTCGCAACCGTAACGAAAATGACGCTCGATCTTTGACGCAAATCTAACTTGAACCTTTATTACATTAATTATAGATAAATAATTATGGCTTGCGATAAACATTATACGTCATATTTACGCAGTCTTATTTTCAAAGTTGCTTATAGTTAAAAAAGGATTTACAGGAGGTTTGACCTCTTTTTTTGTTTAAAATATTACTTAATAAGTGTGGCTACGAAAATGACGGTGTATTTTGGAACAACGGGAAATGTAGAAAAAAATAGTCTTATCAATGTCCTAATTTTTTTATGTTTGCATGAATGGTATATCATATTATGAACATTCAATCCATGTTTTAAACAGCAAGTTTTTCTATACCTTGTATTTTTTACAATACTACAAAGTAGTCAGGGATAATCCGAACCTGACCACGTAACTGACTTTTGTGCAGAAAATTTAAGTTATTGTGGAAAAAAAGATAAAATAGAATAAAATGTATTTACCACAAGTTTCAGTGATAATATCTTAAGCAACTTAAAAACAATAAACGATATATTTCTAATTTTATAACTGAAAATTTGAGTCTGAACACAATTGAACCTCTCGAAATAATAACCCTGTCATAAGTCGCTATTTGTTCGCCAACTCAATCAACTAACTATTTATTTGTTTTAAAGCAACAAAAATCTAATTTTTCAATAAATCGAAAATTAATCTGGTTTTCAGGGCTCAAATAAAGCGTTTTTTTACTGGAGTCGTGCCTTCGAATTATTTTTTAATGGCGTCGACATCCCTATTTAAGGTGTTTGTACAGAAAAGTCGCGAGAATAGTTAAATTTTCTGACCAAACTACATAAAGACCTCTTGGTGGCCAGGCCCTACGAAGTGCAACATTCGAACTTCGTTTCTTGCCGTCTCACTGACACTAATATTATATAATGCGAGAGTGAGAGGGACACTCACAGTACGGCTAATCCACCACTTCAAGAGCTATGCTCGGAGTTTCTCTGAAAGATAGAATCCGCAACGAGGATAGGGATTAATTTGTTTATTTTATTATATAATAGTCTTGAACTCAGACAGACAGTTTTGGGCATGACCATGGCGACGTATAAGCAGATACTCATTTAATGGCTGGCTAAAGCACGGCTTTCACCGCGAGCTGGGCGGACTAATTAATGAATTAGTTCAACGTGGTTCAACTTACATCAACCAACTTCATAGGGGTTGAATCTTCAATAAGTCCTAGGTATACAAAGAAAGGTACTTCGCGTTCTATCATCCATCGCGATGATAAGGACGACATTTCCTTGGATGTTTGAAAAAAACTAGTTCGTGATTCCTGATCTAAATATAGGTTTCGTTGCGGGACTACGAACCCTAAAAAATCACTTGTTTTCGTAGCTTTTGTAACTACGGTACGATATTATAGAGTTAATATTTTAGAGTTATTAATTGCTTTATTGCCTGGAATTTACGGTATATAATTGGTTGGCAGGTTATTTTTCAAATAAGAAGGCCAGGTTGTGACTTTCTCTTAACGAAATGAAGAGTAGTTATATGTAAAGTGGTTTAGTACTGGCACGGGCGAGTGCAAGTTGACTGGTCGAGTTTGTCAAGTAGTAGAAAATGTAGTTTGATGGGATGCTGGGAGCCTATCGCCATTTCTATTTGTGAAAGAAAGAGATGGCGAGTGAGGTTTTTTGAAGTTGAATCGCCTCAAGGGCCAATGGCACTAGGTCCTGGTTTTTCTTCACTTTTTAATTTTTTTAAGTTATATGAGTTGGTTTTTTGGAGGAAATCCAATATGGACGATGTCTGTGAGAGTGCGGCACTGAATCAGAAACTATAGGGTTACTTCCAGTTGTCCTAGAAACTTAAAATCCTACTAATATTATAAATACGAAAGTGTGTGAGTGAGTGAGCATGTTTGTTACTCCTTCACATTGAAACGGCTGGACAGATTTGGATGAAATTTGGTATGTAGATAGCTGGACATCTAGAATAAAACAAAGGCTACTTTTTATTCCGATATTTCCCACGGGATAGGGATAAAGTCCCGGAACAGCAACCGCTGGGATTAGAGTCATGAATTTTGACATGATTGTTTTTAATGTAACGTCAATGAAAACCAAAATTTAATTTTCGGGAATTCCCATGGCAAGTTTTAAAAATCCCGAAATTTCATTTCACCTCCTGGATCTAATGATTTACGTGTGCTAAGCCTCGGGTAAACACTAGTAATATTATAAATGCGAAAGTGTGTGTGTTTGTATGTTTGTCCGTCTTTCACGTCGAAACGTAGCGACGGATCGACGTGATTTTATCATGGAAATAGTTTATGGGCCAGAGAGTGACATAGGCTACATATTATCCCGGAAAAATGTACAATTCCCGAGGGAATAGCGCGCGATAACCGAATTCCACGCTGGTGAAGCCCAAAAGCTAGTTTAGTATAAAGGTAGCTTATAGCACAACCAATGAGAAAAGTCTTATAACCGTTATTTTTATGTCTGTCTATGTCAGTAGGTAACTATGTAAAATTATCCCACACTGCGTACAGTCACCAGCATATTAATATCTGCCACAGCGGAGCGTGCAAAAATATTTGACACGTCCTTCCGGCCCTAGAAATAGAGTCGTATCAGATATTTATGCACGCTTGTTGTGTCAGATATTGGTGCTGGTGACTGTACAGTTTGAGTAGGAGAGGAGCTCTACTTACACTGGATAACCTCGAGTCCGTCTCGCACTTGGCTGGTATTTTAAATACGTTTGTGTGTGCGTGTGATGATTTTGTGCGTCGGCACCGATATTGCTGCTACACACAAACCAACTTTGTGAAGTGTTGCTTCCCAAGGTCATTGGCGCTTGTCGGCGTCTTGACCTCGTAAGGCCCGGTGTGCAGCCAGCAGCAGAAACGTATGAGCGGTTACAGTGCTCAAAATGATCTACACACGACTCTACTGCCAAGGATTAGCTTGCTCAAAGTGTTCTCAAAATCTCTCTAATAAGAGTGTTTAGATCAGTGTTTCCCAAACATTGTTCTGCCATGGCCCGGTAATCTTCACACTGCCCCTTCTTAACCCCTTCATACTTTTACGATTTCATTTACCAATATTTACGATGCGTCGTTCGATAGTAGGTATTATTTTTAAAACAATGCGGGAATTTTGCGACCCGGTATTTTATTTTGGTGGCCCGGTACCGGGTCGCGACCCGGCAAATGGGAAACGCTGGTTTAGATCATTTTGATAACCACAACTGCTCATCTACTTCTGCTGCTGACTGTACTTACGTGTCATCACTATAATTTCGGCCGAACGGTCTTCGAGAGTGTCATTGTCCGGACGATAAAAGAAGTTGTTGTGATGCTTAAGTATCTTATGTTTGTGTATTTATTTAGACATACAGGGTGACTGGTCGACCTATTCCTTGTAAGGGGTTATTCTACAGCTTATTTGCAATGTTTTTGGCCCAGTCAACCGGGGGTCGAAGTTCAGTAGTTTCGAGTTATATTTTTTCAAAAAACTCCGCCTTCCGACCTAAAAGTGACAATTGTAGAAAAAGTACATGCATTAGGACAGTCAATTTTTTTTTCTAGTACCCAGGGAGCTATAATATTCCTTCAACAGAAAATTATGTTCAAAATTTATAAAGATTTTAGAAATAAAAGGCTAATAGATAAAAAAACAAATCATCATAATTCTTTTGCCAGTTTTTTAAATCAACTACGATGATTACAAAAAAAATGTACGACACTTAACGTAAAAATTACGGAACTAACTACCTCAATTCATAACCTTTCCAAAAAGGTACAAATGTTGACATACCTACCAAATTATTGATAGTAATTATGATAATAGCAGAGCAGGTAGCGCGTGAGCTGAAGGCGTTCCTGACCCGAAATTGGTTTGTTTGTGGCGATTTCGTTTCTGTGTACTTACTCGTCCACGTCACGTCCTTATACTTACCGAAGGCAACCTGTCCTCAGGAGATAGGATATGTCAATACTGAAGGCAACCAAGTAGGTACTCGGAGGAACAAAAATGCCACAAACAACTGATTTCGGGTCAAGTACGCTTCCAGTACACCCGCTACTTTCTCTGTTATTTATTATTATTGTTAATTTTAATAATTAGTTAGTATTATTATTTTTAATAATTTAGTAAAACATGTCAACGTTTGTACTTACCTTTTTATTAGAAAAAAATATGAGTTAAGAAATTTATTTCTGTAATTTTTATGCAGTGTAATAGACACACTTTTAATTTTGACATTAATAAAAATAACAGAAAAGGTAGCAGGTATGCTGGAAGCATCATACTTACTTACGATACGAGTACCTTACAAGAACTCAGTTGTTTTGTGGCACTTTTGTTTCTCCAAATTCTTGGTCAGGACAAGTTGCCTTCGGTAAGTATTGGGACTATTTGGGACGTGACGTGGACGTGTAAGTACACAGAAAAACGAAACAAAAGCGCCACAAACAAACCAATTTCAGGTCAGGTACGCCTTTAGCTCAATCGCTACCGGCTCCGATATTATCATTATTATTATTATAAAAGTGAACCGCCAGAACGGGAAAAAAAACGAGACAGAGCAGGATGGCGCTCTATAACACCATTTTGACACGTTTTTCCCAAACAACGTATTATTTCTCTGGAATTTTAAAGCAATTCGATTCTTTGACCTTGGGAATCGCGAAAATATGGTATTGGGTGTGTACATTTTGTATATTAAGCAAAATAAAGTCACAAGTTCGAATTTCGAGCCAAAAACGAGCGATCTATTATCTATTCCAGTGTTGTCATTCAGGGAAAAATAAATCTAATCATTATCCTGCATTGCAGTCTGTAAAGCTCTTTACCCATTCATTGCCGTGCGCCAGATTACGCTGGGCTTAGAGTCATGAAATTTGGTATGGAGATAGCTGGATGTCTGAAATAACACATAGGCTACTTTTATTCCAATATTCCCACGGGATAGTTGTTCTTAACACAACACCTCAATGAAGATTACGATATAAATTTTGGGATTTCCCACGGAAATTTTGTAAAATCCCGGAATTTCAATTTTACTACCAGATCGAATAGTTTACGCGTGCGAAGCCGCAGGTAAGCTACCGATTATTATATGTATTACTGTGTACCAATACCAATATTAAGTATATCTGTGTATCCAAGCTAATGTCAAACTTATCTGCACTGAAGTACTTATTCTGATAGTCAAAATTAGTCTTGAATCTTACGAGGGTAAATTTCCATTGGACACAACAATCTGGTCAACCACTTTGATTTTCGTCAAGTACTGTAGCATATAACCCTACTAAATCTGCGAGGTCTGCCTCTCCTCTGAACGACCTTGGCATCTCATGTCCTTTATTTAGTCGGGTAGCACGCCAGTAACGGTAAAACGGTACAGCGTACACGTGCGTAGATTAGCAATGGCCGACGGCGTTCCAAAGATGAAAATGTGCTTATAAATTTAAACTGTAATCGAAAGCGGGCTTTTAGCGTTCCGTACTCGTAATGATGCCAGCCAGGCTGCCTGTCCACTGAAGCGGAGAGAGGCAGCGGAGCGGAGCCGGGGTGTAATACGGAGCGGAGTTACAGACTGTGTCTGTCCACAGGCGGGGAGCAAGATAACGGAGCAGAGCGAGAAAGTAATGCGGAACGGAGTTGCGAACGCATGGAGCAAGATAGCGTAGCGGAGCGAGAAAGTGATGCGGAGCAGAGTTGCGAACGCGCGGAGCAAGATTGCGGAGCGGAGGTAGAAAGTATTGCGGAGCAGGTCTCCTGCTCGCGCTCGTTTCTCTACCCTGCTACCCGGTCCTCTCCTCGATCGAAGAGGACCGGAGATTTTATACAATTAGGTCATCATCATCATCATGTCAGCCGAAAGACGTCCACTGCTGGACATAGGCCTCCCCTAAGGATCTCCACTCAGACCGTTCTTGTGCTTTCCGCATCCACCGCGATCCCGCGAACTTAGATCTTAACCAGGCTGTCACTCTATCTTGTTGGACAATTTAGGTGTTATTTTAAAAAAAGCTCGTGCCTCAAATTCGATAATTTTGTCAACGTAGTGAAAGAAAGAAAGAAAATACATTATTTTAATGTCATGAAAAACATCACAATCACAACAATGGAAAAAAAACAAGTCATACATGAGACATGACGCTAAAGGTCCCCCACTCAGCATAATGCCACGGCAAGCCGTGGCGCTGATTTTCACTGAGGGCCTTATCTAAAAACTAATGAATGATAGCACCGACGCCAACAGCTCATAAAAAAAAAGTTTCATAGCTGATAGAACTCTTCTTAATATACATATAAGTTAATGTGTCTATTCCAATAATAAAATTATTCGTGATAGATTTACATATTCTCTAAAAACGAATTAATGTTTAAATAAAAGTATAACGAATAATTATTGGAGTAGACACATTAACTTATATATTAAGATGAGTTCTATCAGACCACATTTTTAATTTTTATTAAATTTTTATGGAATAATCGAGAAAACTAACGAAAATGCAACGTTGCCAGCTCAGCAGGTATAAACGCTCTTAACATACTCGTCACAGCTTTGCATATTAGCATACTGAGACATATATTAGGAAACTTGTCTAACTTTTTGTAGATAATTAATTAAATACGTCTTAAAAAGTATATTTCTCATTTAAAATAGCGTGATTTACTGCTTAAGACATTTTATAGCATAGACACAATACATCGTTATGGTTCTCCTATATGGAGTTGGCTATGGGTCTGTGACCCCACTATTTATGATCAAATATTTTATGTTGTCAAGCTTTTAAATTTAATACTAGACTTTAACCTGCACTTGAATTGAGATTACGAGATTTTACTAATGTCCAGTCGCCATCAGATATTTCGGAGCGGGCAAGGTGATCAAAAATATCGATACATGAACTCTAATACCTTAATAATAAAGTGCATGTGCCGATATTTTTGACTACCTTGGCCGCTCCGAAATATCTGATGGCGACTGTCCCATAGGAATTCCCAAAGGTAACATCGCGAATTTCATTAAAGTTGCACATAAAACATACTAAAATGGAGAAACCATCGATAGTTGAGTTCATTAGCTCCCTGCCGGTTATAAAATTTTGCCCCTTGGGTTCCTATGTCGGTTCATGACTGTAACTAACTCGCGGGCGAGATTTTGAGATTTTATCCCGATCCTGTGGGATTATCGGGATAAAAAGTAGTCTTTGTGTTATTCCAGATCCTTAGCTACATAAAAAAAATGTTATTATATTTTACTTCATAAAAAAATGCTAAATTTCATTTTATACTAATCCGTCCAGCCGTTTTAGCGTGAAGGAGAGACAACCATTCGTATACCTACAATCCGTGAGCTCTTAGAAAAACCTTCGGGTTTCGGGGGAAATCGGAAGGATTCGTTAGTAGAAAATGAAAATTGTCTTTTTTACTTAGTAGCAATCCATCGCACGAAGAGTGCACTCGTTGTGTTTTCATTCATTTATATAGAGCAGTTAAAACCACCACTTCCATATTTATTTAATTTGTTATTTTTCGGAAATTGAGTCCATGGCAAGTCAACTTAAACAGGGTATTTCTGTAAATAGCCATTCACGGGAAATTGTTAATAATGCACTTAAATATTTTGTAAAGAAGCTGAAAGTTTTAAGAAAAGTGTTGATCGTAATTTTTTCTTATTAAGGTTCAAGACCGAGTTATAGAAGCCACGGGGATTTCGAAAAGTATATACTTACATTAAAAAAATATTAAACGAAAGCAGACCAAAAAAATTCATTTGACATATCCAAGAGAAGTGGACACAGTATAACAACAGCTCTATATACTTCTAAATAAAAGTAGTGTGTTAAGGCGGGGTGTTCTCAATTTAAATTAACGATGGAAGAATTCGAAAATGCTGATTTTGTTTTATTTGTATCATGACAAAAAGTCATATTTTATTAAAATTAGAAAAAGAAAGAAGCGTAATATTATTACAGTAAGGTTTATTTTGTAGTGATTATTCTTTACATAACTTTTTACGGTAACTTTGAAAAGTTTTGCAAGTTTATAAACAGAACAGAACCGCATATCACGATCGCGTGTCATCGTCTATACCCGAAGCATGCTTCTATAATCTATGCTAAGTGCATAAAGTCGTGTATACATATTTTTGTAACTTTGGCCGTGTCGATATCTTTGCACTTGACTGTACACACAATACTCTCAATTTTTAACATTTATAATAGGTATTAGAAGGATTGCTAATTCTATTTACTATATTTTTTTAGCCTATTCTGTCCCGCTCACGCTGCTGAGCATAGACATAACATAAAAGATGCCGGGTAGAGCTTTTTTAGTTGTACCCTGGAGGAGTGAAGGGGCTAGGGTATCGACGCATGTTGTATCCCAAACTAAAACCCGACCCATCCTCCTCATACTATGTTATTTTGAGATTAAAATCTCAATTTTAAAATAAAAAGAGGTGACTAGACTGTTCTTTCCATGGACCCTATTCCTTGTTAATTGCACCTACTAAATATAGCTTCATTAGTGTTTTCTCATTCATATGTAGGTACTTTTTGCGTTGATAGGCAGGTGGGTAGCAGTAGAAGGCAATACACCTACGCTGTTACTCTCAGCTGTTAGTACTCGGACAGAAAGAGACCAAATAAGGAATCAAATGAAAATGAAATCCAAGTGTAATCAAATTAAATTTGTTTTGTCTGTGGTAAATGCTGTAAAGAATAGAATTAAATAATAACTAAATAAGTGACAGGCTCAGCCTAGTTTGTTATTTACGGGATAATGTTGATTATTCTGTATACGTAATCTTGTTATTTGTATTTTAATAAACTACAGTATCTAGACACAACTGGCAAGCTAACAGAACTAACGAGCAGCAGGGCTACTACGAAACTCGAAGTTCGTGTCATGCGGTCCCTCTAACACTTATACTATTTAATACGAGAGCGAGAGGGACCGCACGACACGAACTTCGAGTTTCATAGTAGCCCTGCAGCGCCGTGTGTATTTTACCCGAACCATTTGGAGCCACTTTTGACCCCGTCATAACTCAAAAACTATTTCACATAAACGTGTCAAATTTGGCTCATTTATTGAGACTTGCGAGATACATGTGTGTTCCAGTCCATTCTTATATTCTAAGTACCTAGACAAATGAAAAATGTTTTGTCTGCGGAAATGGTAAAATTAAAAACAATCCAGAGATTTTGTTTTAAATGTGCAAATGACTATAAAACATTGTTAATTAATTAATTGTCGTTTGCTGTTCCTCAATTAGTTTAAGTAAAGGCGTAAAAGGTTTTCACCTCAGCACCTCAAAACAGGCAGGTTTTTGCTATGAGAAATCAGTGAGCAAAATCGCATTTTGCTCACTCCGTGAGACAAAGTAACTTTTTAATTATTTTTTTTTAAATGCTGAGTACAGTGTTGGGTCTACTCACTGAATTCCAAATATTTGAACTTTACTTTGATCTGTCATTTCACTTCAACTCGAAAAAGCAAGAGATAGGATCAAATTTGTCGATTACAAACTTAAATTAAATTTATGGTATTAAAAATATATCGAAATATTTCCAAAATGTAAATTTTCCCGATCTTTTAATAAAGTATGCAACCTCGTTGCACGAAAGCCGCTTCTCTTGTTTTTTTTTTATAAAAGAATTCCGTATACTGCCTCTACAGTATAATTATTATTTGTTAAATTGAATGATTTTTTAACAATTTTTTTTTTGTTTATGTAATAGAAATCTTAATAAAATCATATTTAAGGTTTAATTGTTCAACCTTTTCAATTACCCCGAGATAAGGCTTTTTGCAGTATTAAAAAATAAGTGTGACATTAGTACAAGAAGTTAAGATTGCATGTTATAAGTATGCGATTTGTATTGTAGCTACTGGACTCTTTTTATGGTTTTAAATGTAATTATTATATTTGATAATAATCGGATTCTATTTTTAAAAAATGTGTTTGTTTTATAAACAGGTAGGTATACGTGGTTTTATTCTTATGTTACATTTAAATTATGTTCTCGCTGCTGAGGTGAAAAATTGTATGTGTCACACGAGACCAAAGTTTTTTTTGCATCTCGTGTATTTCAATCCCTTGCTGATCTCAGGATTCTAACCTAGAATCACTCGCTAACGCTCGTGATTCAATTATAGAATCCTTCGCTTACTCGGGATTCAAAATCAACACTCGCAACAAAAAACAACTTGCTCTCTTGTTGCACAAATAACTATTTTCTAATTAAAACACGAGTCAAGGTCGCTTACTTTCTTTGTTAAAAACGAACGATCAAAATAACTCTAAGCTATCAACAACACGGGATGCTAACGGGTTTCGAACTCTATGCGACACATTCTCATAACTTGCTAAATCATCATCATCACAGACTACACGCGCCCTCTGCTGGGACCTCCCTTCAGAGTGAGAAGGCTTTGGTTAGTTTTCACGAGGGCCCAGAGTGTATTGGAAACTCACACACACCACACATATTAATGCTCCATATAAATATTTAGGCGACCAGATGGCCTGGTGGTTAGAGAACCTGACTACGAGGCTTGAGGTCCCGGGTTCGATTCCCGTGTCGGGGCAGACATTTGTATGAAGAGATACGAATGTTTGTTCTCGGGTCTTGGGTGTTTAATATATATTTAAGTATGTATATATATCTATAATTATACTAGCTGTTGCCCGCGGCTTCGCTCCCGTTGTGTTTTTTCTGTATTTTCTTCCATAAAAACCTTCTCCTGACAGTAACCAACACAACAAAAAAAGAATGAACGAAATCGGAGCAGTACCTAGTTCCCGAGTTTTGCGCTTAGCAACACATTTTACGATTCATTTTTATTTATACAGATTTATCCGTTGCTTTACCCATAACACAAGCTTTGCTAAGCTTACTTTGGGACTAGGTCAATTGGTGTGAATTGTCCCGTTATATTTATTTATTATTCATTTTGTTAGGATAGGATTTTTATGTTTATCAGTCTATGCTGGTAACCACCTAAACTTACCCCGTACTGCCTTCATTTAACTTAGAAGAGGAGCTTTGCTATCACTGGATATTCATACCTACTTACAAATTACGGAACCCTCGGCTCGCAAGTCTAACTTGGCCGAATTGGACTTTCAGTATTATTAGCTCTATTGATATGGTCGATCACTTTATAGCGAAAAGTGCTGCGTAGGCGCCGGTCGGCCTTGAGTTATACGTTATACCTGTCTATAACAACTAAACATAGGTACCTATACAATCTTAAGGTGCTGTTACACATGCTGATTGCTACTTACTTTCAGCAAATGCTACCTAATAGCATGTGTGTATAGAACAGCTAGTATAAAGCATGCTTTTTAGTGATGGCTTTATATGTATGAGCTTTAAATATCGTTTAAGATATCAGTATTATAGCATTTTGAATCAGTAGTCCAACATCCTTGGGTGGGCACTAGACCATACTGGGGTGGGCACGGGCCCACCCGCCCCTGTCTATATACGCCTACGACTTCCAACTTACTTCAGCTTCTTCTATTTATCCATCATCTGTCTACTTCTATTTTATAATTAGCTACCTCTATCTATAATCTATCTATTTCTATTACACTTTATCTATTTCTATCCATCTTTTGTCTACTTCTATCTTATTTCACCTACTTCTATCTATCATCATCTATCAACTTCTATCCTACTTCAGCTACTTTTATCCATCATCAATCTACTACTTTCAGACGACCAGATGGCCTAGTGGTTAGAGAACCTGACTACGAATCTTGAGGTCCCGGGTTCGATTCCCGTGTCGGGGCAGATATTTGTATGAAAAATACGAATGTTTGTTCTCGGGTCTTGGGTGTTTAATATGTATTTAAGTATGTATCTATCTATATAATTATATTTATCCGTTCCTTAGTACCCATAACACAAGCTTTGCTAAGCTTACTTTGGACTAGGTCAATTGGTGTGAATTGTCCCTTGATATTTATTTATATTTATTTATTACCTCTATTATACTTCACTTCTATTCTATCCATTATCTATCTATCTACTTTTATCTTACTTCACCTATTTTTATCTATCAATATTTATCTTACTTTAGCTACCTGTTTTTTTTTATTCATCTTCTTTAAACAATGTCATTTAAATAATGTTTACATAAATATTGAGTCGTTAGCTGGAAAGTGCGCGGGCGCAACGTCCGTCGTTTGTGTTGCAACGGACTACCGAATCATGAACAATTATGTATGGTCGAGAAACGTCGCGGTGCACGGGACAGGCGGCGGCGTTGCGGGAAACGGCAGGCGTCTACCGTCTATCCCACTAGTCCCATTGAGTTGTCCCATTGATGGGACAACTGAGACGATTTACTCCCAGTAGTCCCATGGGACAAGTGCACTAATATTTTTATCATATTATTGTTGAGTAAGGGTGCTGTCTAATTTGAGCAAATCACAGAAGTGGAAAATCGACCAAATCTTTTTAAAAGAGAAACGTAACTGACTGACAACGTACAACCCAAGTACAAGCTAAATCTAGCTTTAAACTTTAACTTTGTCAAACGTATTCCATAAAGTCAGATTTTTTTAAGAACTTCAATGGGCTAGTCTATTTTTTATGTGTCCACAGGAGCAAAGTCACGTAAAGTACAATTCAATAGAATCTGTCAATTTTCTACATATTTAAGACACGTATCGTGGCACACTTGATTATATATGTCCCTGTTGTTGCAATATCATCTAAAAGGAATCAAAAAAGAATAATAGTCACATCACAAAGCCTAAGCAGCCCGGTGTTTATATTAGTAGGCTGGAAGTGTCTACAGGATTGTCAAATTCTATTGAATTGGAGTTTAGTAAGACTAGTATTTACATTTAATACTATAATTGATAGACACTTCGGGTGCCGTCGTATTCCGACTGAGATCCGGCCTTTCCCGATGGAAATACATTATGCACTCTATCGTACCGTCCCTCTCACTCTCGTATTAAATAATATTAGCGTCAGCGGGACGGCAAGATACGAAGTATGAATTTTTCACTTCGTAGTATACCTTTATTACTTCTCATCAGGATCGCTGTGGTTGTAGGCATCTGAGGACTGGAGCCCTGAGGCCATATTGACTAACGCGCTGACGTTCGCGATTGCAATCATCATCTCTTTCTACCCTAATATTATGCCGTTTGACAGAAAGAAGTGGTAGAAATGATTAAGATTCCAAGCGTGTTATACAATAAGGCTGCTGGTGGTGGTGATCCAACATACAGGTTTCCCCTAGTTCGGGCACTAGTCTCCACTGCATAAGTCTACCATAGTGGTCTATCTAGTATACTTTTAGACTGTGTTTTTAACCCCCGACGCAAAAAGAGGGATGTTATATGTTTGACCGCTATGTGTGTCTGTCTGTCTGTCTGTGGCACCATAGCTCTTTAGCGGTTGGACCGATTTGGATGCGGTTTTGTTATTTAAAATTAGGGTTTCTGTCGATGGTTCTTAGACATGTTTCATGAAAATAGGTTCAGCCGTTTTTGAGATATTGAGCTTTGAAGTGACAAAGTCGGGGGTTTTCGAACTTATTGTAGGTTAGGTTATACTTACTGTCTCTGCATTGTACTTTGTGGTGGAGTAAATAAATACTTTTACTTTTTTTTACTTTTAGTATAGGGTATGTACACGCTTTTCGCTCGTGCTTTGGACGGTCGTTATCAAGCGGCCAGCAGACAATCACTTTTAGATTTTACGTCGAACTTGCGGTTTATTTTCGTCCAAATACTTCCCAGAAACACTCCGCGGTCCCGTCGAAGGCCATTCTCGATTGTATTTCTAACAAGACCGAGGAAAGGCGATTTTTATATCGCGAATTTAGTTCAGCATACAGTGATGCTAGTAACTTGATCGGAGGGAAATGTATACAAGTCAATTACAACCTTATGTAAATGTTACTACCTACTATGTGAAACAGTTTTTGCTATCTTCACATGACGAATCCATATCGGATTGCATACTGAAATGAAATAAAAAAAAAATGGTTTACACATAAAGAAGTTAGTAAGCGCTGAAATTACGTCCAGGTTTTAGTAAACAATATACCGATATACTATACTATTGACTCAATATAATACAAATGTGTGGATCTAACTAACTGGCCAAGTCAAATCTAACCTACTTTAAGATCTCACATTTCCATCAGGAGACCCACTTGCTTCCAACGCTTCAATTAAATTTTTTTTTTGTTTGCCCCCCCCCCTATTTTTTATTTTTAGATTTTTTCCTACGTTTACACACATTTACCGAGCTGGATTCCAAATTTCATCCTTCTAGGTCATCTGGAAGTAGGTTAGATTTAGGTACTATATGTCAGTCAATCAGTGCTAAAATTTACGACTTTTTGACCTTCATATCTTTATAACCGTTTGAGCTAGCTTCATGAAATTTGAACTTCTAGATGTCCTTATGGATATAATTAAACACACGTAGTTTTATGTGTTTACGTTGAAGAGGTTTTGAGTTATAGAAGGGTCAAAAGTGGCGCCAAGTGGTTCGTGTAATATTACACTCGGCGCTGGCTAGCCAGTTCCTTTGCTTGAACTTGACTTGACACGCTGCCGCGTGTCTAGATTTAATAGTTGCTTGGATGGTACTATCTCCGACAATACTCGTTTTGTCAAACACTGATTTATAGTCTTCATTCAATTTAATCTCTTGTTCCAGGACATTTACAACGACCCGGCGTTTGTGCGGGATAACTGCGACATATTCGACGTCGTTCCAGGGAAACTGGGTAAGTTATCAAAGATAATGCCTAGAGATGGGTCGACTATAGCCCCTGTTCCACCTATCTATCTCTACTACCTATCTATTATGTATTTTTTCCACCTGCTCCACTGGTAGGGATAGGTGGAAAAAATGTCCACATATATCTTTACTAAGCTATCCTCCCTTCCCTTGTAGGGATATATGGACTTATTTTACATTATTTCCTACTCGTAGGACAAACTGGACGACTTACTCCATCTATTTCTACTACTTTAGCACCGCAATACGTATATTTTGTGTGTCCCTACTAGTGGATTTAGAAAGCCATAATATTCCACCTGTCCCCACTAAAAGAGTTGGGACAGGGGGACTATGGTTGTAGCGAATAGCCACTAGCTGGCGCTGAGGTGGACGATTAGTTGGCGACTCCGATCTTTAGTTTCGGCTAAGTTCGGGTGCAATCGGAAACGTTCGTTTCGGTCCACTAGTCGCGCCATTCGTCTTGCGTTCGCTTCAGTTTGACAAGTTTGTGAAATTTGCGTGTGAATAACCCCCTGAGACAGGTTCCGTTTACTCACTAGGGGATCCCAATCTTCTTAAAAAAATGTGTCTTATTGAGGAAATAAACATTTTTATTTATTTTATTATTTACGTTTTAATAATTCACTTAAATTACTTTACCTACTGATACATTAGTCTTGAGCATTTACTTTTAAAGATAATTACAGGTAAAAGTTCACACAAAAAACAAAGCGTTTTAGCAAGCATTCTAGCTAGCGAGCATTCAAGCGAGCGAGATAGGAGGTATTTTGTTTTTTTTTTCTAATGTCATTTTAAAAAAAATACTGAAATACCAACTGCCTTTTCGCCTACGCATTTTTTTCGAATGAGCGAAATCAAAAAGCATTGCCAAAATAATAAAAAAACTATCTCTACTTGATCTTTTTTTCCAGCAACTTTAATTAACATATTTTGAAATTATTTTGGTTTTGTTTGTCCCTGACACTGAATGTAGGTCGCTAAAAACCACAAATAAGTCGAACTATTTTGCTGAGCGCACAATCATGTGAAAGTTTTGATGGATATTCAATTTTGCTAGCGCAGCGTTGTAGCTTTGCGAGTTTTCATATGTTTCTTTAATTCTACTGTGATACTGCTGAAGCTTAAAATTGTACGTCCAACACCTTAATGCCCAATAGACGACAGCCTGCTGTCATCTCTATTACTAATGAAGATTAAAGATGCCAACTATTGGGGCAGCGACGTGCACTCGTACGTTTACCTTATATCTTTGTTTTTAAAAATAGGTAGTTTCCTGGATAAAAAATCTATTTAGTCCATCAGTTAGATTATTAGAAAACATTAGATATGTGCAGTCGAGTTTATAAACTTGTGAACAAAATTGTGCTCAAAAATATCTGAACACGACTATTGTTATCGGCGTAGAAGCGTGTTCAGATATTTTTGTTAAAATTTTTGCTCACAAGTTTATGAACTTGACTGTACGTCCTTTTTCTTTTATCACACTTAAAAAAATTACAAAGATGAATCGCGTTAAAGTTCTTGAGTGGAGGCTCGTCACGCGGAACTTTAACTGGATATATCGTATTTGTACAAGCTATTATTTAGTTTCACCTGTCCCGCTGTATGTTTGTCTGTCTGTAATAAAATCTTGCAAGTTAAATTAGACCAACTTCCAGTAGTTGAATTGACTTCAAATTTGGTATACTTAAGTAAATTGCGGGACAATACCATAATCTGGTAGTGACATCCTTATAGTCCGGCCAGGATCGTCTCCAAAGGACGGAACTCTTCAACGGTTAATGACATCGACTTGAAATTTGGTATGCAAATGTAGTTTGGGTGACAGTACAAGTACCTACAGACAACAAAAAGAACAGTCAGCAAAAAAGCTTGTATTAAAAATGAAATTTTTACCAAAAACTTATTTACACCAGCTTATAATATGCGTTTGACTGAAGAACTTAAAATACGATCATTTGTTGGCACATTAACTACTTATTAACTAATCTGACCTAATGTTTATTAAATAGAACTTTTAACGATCCT